>NC_056743.1:800904934-801014934 GCF_019279795.1 Protopterus annectens | reverse complement strand
ATATAATAATTATAATACCTGTTTTCTTAATATACAAAATCTTTTAATACCTGGAATAATATGTTTTTACTATGGAGGAGAGACTTACAATTATTAAAATGATAATATTCCCCAAGATTTTATACTTAATACAATCAATAATACTTCCACCTACAAAAATAATTATCAAGAAACTGAACACACTAATGTTAAATTTCTTATGGGCACCTAATAGACCTAGGATTGCATTAAAGAAACATACTAATAGCTGGTCTCAAGGGGTATTTCTTTTCCAGACTTTAATTTATATACTATCTCTTCTATTGTAAAAGTTATTACTTTATTAATAGATCAGTCATATGTCACAAAATGGAAAGATTATTGGGAGCTAATTAGTATACACTTCATGAAAATCTCCTTAACACATAAAAATATGATTGTAAATAACTCCATGTTATGGTTACTAAAGGAATTTTGTACTTCACCTATTACACCTAAACATATGGTTTGTTACCCATTAAATATTATTATTAGTTATCATAACTTTATATTCATGCACCCTAAGTATAGGAATGGAATTTTATTGTATTTCCTATAATGTATACTCAGGGTGTGCTTTTGTCATCTACTTCTGAAGGAACTCATTTAGCTATAGATAATTATCTAAAGTACTGGTATCAGTTGATATCTGATAATAAAGTTAAAAATCTAGATTTCTTAAAACAAGAATTTGATCTAAGAGAAACTTGCTGGTTAGAGGTTCAGACCTTTAGACAACATCTCATTAATAAAATAGATTTAATGTCTATAACTGTTAAAGAATCTATTCCAACACTGATTGATTACTTGATATTAAATTTACAACATAAAGTTTCTGATAAAGGTAAACTTTCATACATACATAAAGTTATCAGACAAGAAACTGTTTACAGTGTAGATTCATACTGGAATTATTTCACTTCTATTAATGGGGGCCCACCAAATCAACAAGATAAACAATATATATTGGAATCTGCTTATAGAACTACGTCTTCCATTGTCTGGAGACTTTATACATGGAAATTTTTACATAGATCTTTTTATACACCTTTGATGATGAATAAAATAAATAATAAAGATAATCTATGTAAGAGATGTAATGTAGAAATTAATGCTGACTGGGCTCTTATGTTTTATGACTGTATAAAATTGAAAGAATACTGGAAGTCAATTAATGAATTTTTGCAGGCTCTTTTTACAGATAATTTCATTATTTCTAAATCTCTTATATTATTCAACACACCTGTTCCTCAAAGTGTTAAAAAGGTTAAGCTTCCCTTGTTATGGTCTATTCTAGCAGTGGCTAGGAAAATAATAACTAGAAATTGGATTTCAGATACACCTCCTTCGTTCAATGAATTTAAAATGTTATGAATATAGTGTGCCATATGGAAATAAACACAATTAGGACTAGAACAAATAGAAAAACATCTTATTTTATTGTATGGGATAATTTACAAAATTTGTTAAAAAAATTTTAATTTCAATAGCATGGTATTTTAGTTTAATTAATTGATCTGATTGTAGTGGATGTCTTTGTAAATACTTTAGTTGTTTTGTTGAATATTATAATAATACCTATTTTTAATTACTTGTATAAAATTGTTATGATATTTCTCTTATATGTTAAAACAATAAACCTGTTTTGAAAAAAAAAAAAGATTGTTTAAAAATATTGTTTAAATCATTTATTCTCTTACTTTGAGACTTATTCTTTGATAAATCAGTGGTTTGGATTCATTGTTTGGCAGTTAATGCAGAGGATTAATGCTCTGAACTGCTTACAGTAGTTCAGGGTACCAGATTTTATTCATTCCACCTCTGTCTGTTTACTGTTTGACTCTGAGCAGGTTACTTATCCAAACATTGCTCCTGTGTCACTCCTGAAAAGGGTCATTTGTTACTAGTGGGCTTAATTGGTGAACAGATATATAAAACAAAATAATAATATTTTGTAAATAAAATAATTTCATCAAGTATAAGTTATCATTTGTAGTGAAAAGAAAATCCATAATTACAGTAAACATTTCTGTAATATGACCATAATTGGTATGGATAATACTATTGAGATCCTTTGCTAATTTAATTGCTAGATGCTTTAAATGATTGCAATGCCAGTTGTTAAAATATATCATTAAAACAAAGTCTGTATTTTGATTCAATAACATAGTTTTGGACTTTTCAACATTAAATTTCAGGTATAATCTCTTTTTTCTGTTGAAGTCTCTATATTGATTAATGTCAGTAGACTATAATCAGCAAATGCATTTTTAATTGCATTTATAAATTCTAAAACATACTTGATGTTATTATTTTATTTTACTAGATTTGCAAACAGTTCAATGTCTAGAGTAAATGAAAGCTGAGATAAAAGACATCCCTATTTGGTTTTATTTTATATATATATCTATTTTCATGATAAATATACTCCAAATTTAATATAAGTCTTATAGTCATTATAAAACAATTTTACTAAGTTTATATATAATTATGGAAAACAAAAAGTCCTCCAAATCTTGGAATGAATAATTACAGTTTAAAGACTCTAAAGCTTTTTCTGTGTTAAGAATTTTAATTGTAAATTACTTTTTGTTAAAGTCAGCATAACCAATCAGTGTTAAAAAAATATCTTAATGTTATCTCATGTCTTCTTATTTATTATAAAATCTGACTGGTTTTCGTCTATTAAGTAAGGCATGACATGTTTTGTACTGCCCCAAAATATGGACAGAAATACTGTATAATCCATACTTAGTAGCAATACTGATCTATGAGAAGAACATAAACTTGACTTTTATTGTGTTTCAATACAGATGCTGTTAATGTGCATTTCCAGGATGGAGGAGCAATGTTAGTTAAGTGAATATTATTAAATACTTTATTTGTAAATTGTGTAGCATTTTGTGGAAATACTTTACATACTTCAGGAATTAGGCCATTAGCTTCTATTTTTGTAATTTAATGTATTACTTCTGATATATGGGGGGGGGGGTTCAAACCTCAGTATGCTCCTTGGAAAGTTTCTGGCTAATATGTTTGTAAAAATATTCATTAGGATTTTAGCTGACATTAAATTATCATCTTTCATACTGAATCTGTTGCATATCATAGACTAATAGTGGGCAATGGTATAGCTAGGCAATACTCAGTGTACTCAAGTGAGTAAATTTTTTCTGAGCATCTCTCAAGTAATTTATAGTTCAAACAGTACATACTTGTTTGGAACATTCTGAACTATTGTCTACTGCATACTGCTATAAAAACACAATTTCCCAAGGAACATATAACTCTAAAATAACCTTTTCATGGTTACAAGTGACACCAAGTGAAAATAAAAAAGTCCCTTGCTGAAGTGCATAGGGCAGCATTTTGAGAGTTGTGTACATTTTTTAAATAATAAATAGGTGGTGTGGCCGATGGCATAAGTTCTGAGTACAAAATATAAATGTCTGGCTACAACCCTGATAGTGGGTGTCAAAGAAAGAGAAAAAAAGAAAGAAATACAAAATTTGATGTGCATACTCTTTTGTATGCAATGACGACTCCGTATCCAAGGTTTTAGAATATAAAGGAAGGTAGAAAGAATATGTGCTGACTTATTTACTTACCTGATGTGAATCTCCATTCAGTTCTTCATGTAGGCCTATTTGGAGTTGTTAATGTTTACACTTTGTTTTTTCCCTCCCTCTCTCCATCACCCTATTCTTCCTGTCTCATTCATATCACTATCGTATGTACTATGTTGTACAACGTTTTCATTTAAATTGAAACATATTACTTGTTTTCTTCTACTCCTCTTTCCTTTATGTCCTTCCTATCATTCATACAATGAATTTCTAATATTGTTAAAATAAATGTAGATGAAAATTTAGTTTTTACCTTTGTTCCCTTTTAATTTAATAATATCACAAATAAAATCAATACATTTAAAAAGAAGAACATAAAATCTGAGTGTGGAGTCAATATGCAATGAATAAATAAAGTAATACATTATGTGGTATGATCAAAAGATAATTTGAACAATATTTATTTCTTCTAGTCTCTTTTAAAATGAAAATATTATGAATAATGTGTAGATTTACTTTAAATAGTTAAAGAAAAATTAGCATGGGTAATCAGGAAGCTTGTAGCTATACACAATGTGCTAAATAGGGATGATAATATTATGACAAATAAGATAAAACACCATCCATTCATGTCATCCTTTCATAGTTGTCACAGTATCGTTAGGCATATCTTAAATCTTGACAATGTTTTATATATCTGCATATCAATTTTCTGTGCAAATTTGCCACTTTATGTTTAAACAGCAAATTAGTTCAAAAATAAATGCAAACATCTCTGGTTTTAGAAAAGGACACAGAGCTGTAAACCCATTCAATCATCTTGTCAACCAATCACTTTACATTTGCATGCTCAGTTCAATTAAATTAAGCAATTTACAACAGTTCAATAAATATATACAATCATCTTACCTTAGCCCATACAATCCTACATCAGGCTGAGAAAACTCCTGCACTCCAGAATCTAATACACCCTTATTCCAACAATAGAACTCTCTGCTCTAGCAATAAATTCCTTCTTGAGGTAACCAAAGCCAGTAATACAGCTGGTGATTCCCTCTTCTCCATCTTCATACCTAAAATATGGAATAAATTGCCTACTCATATATCATCCAATTCTTATTTAGCCTAGTTCAAAAAAACCCTAAAAGCTTATCAAACTAACTCCTGGCTATGCTTCTATACTAATCCTGGTTAGTTCCTATCCACAAACTTTATACTTACTCTCACTTCTAATAACCAAACTACCAGCTTACAAGTATTTCAAGATTCTACTCTGGAGACTTAGTTAAACCTCATCCCTACATGCTATTAAATAGTACTACCAATCATATATATTCTGATGAGTTACCTGTCTGTGTATGTACAATGTTACCTTAAAATGAGTGTAAGGGTGTATATTCTTTAAGTATTTTAAACTGTATGTATCCTGTATTTCTATATCTCCCTTTTAAGTGTGTAACTTATATTTTTCTGCATTGTACTTAATGTAGTTCTGTTAAGTGAAGCTTTTCTCCCTGGGTCTCCACTGAAAAAGGGCATGTGTCCAGACAGATTTTCCAGGTAAGCAAATGTAAAATAAAATAAATAAATGCATGTCCCGCTCTTGAGTAAAGGATCTATTGCAGTATAAGTCATTGAAATAATACTGTCAGCATATCTTAAATACAATATGGAAGACTTTAAAAAGAAAGAAAGAAAAAAAAAGTGACAAAACACAGTTCTGTTTCCTGTCACATTCAAATCATGAATTACCAGACATATAGAGTATAAAGGACATACTTATATTGAACTTGACTATTTTAGAATAACTTGTCCTGTCTAAGAAACACTAAAATATTTAAAAATCATAACTGATATGTTGTAATTGAGTCTCTCTGTAGCTGTCTACATTTTGCTTCTCTTATTTCTATATATTAATTCTCATATTTATGTACATAAGTTCATTGGTTCATAGGTGTGTACTAGGCTAATGGCCCTGGAGCCTTTACAAGCCGAGCCCATAGAATTGCCCTGGCTTCATGCCACCTAACATTAGTTCCCAGTGCCTCTATCATGTAGAGCCACTGGACTGAACTCTGGGGTGAAGTTTCTATTTCCCATCCACTCGTCAAGATTTCTCTTGAAGAGGGCCAGTGAGGTGCTCTGCTTGGCATGTATGGGAAGTCTATTCCATAGCATGGGCAGTCTCTAGGTTATTAACCTGTCCCTCCAGCGTGTTTTGTTGATTGTGGTAATGAGGCTGAGGTCTCTGGAGTGTGTGGTGTGGAGGGATTGGGATTTCTTTAAATGTAGCATTCCTAACAGAGCTGGATCAGACATGGCTTTGTAAGTCAAGCAGAGATCGCCTCTTAGTAGGCGATATGAGACAGAGAAAAGCGGGAGTTTTTTTGAGTCTATCCATGTAGGAAATGTGTTTACGGCCTAGGATCCTCTTTGTGAGGTACGTTTGTGGCCTCTCCGGCTGTTGCAGGTGTCTAGTGAGGTATATGCCAAATGGGGCATTGTACTCGATGATTGGTCTAATGAGGGAAGAGTAGAGAGAGACAATAACCTCTTTCTTCCTGGATGCAAAACCCTTGGTAATGAGATGTGCCACATAGAAGGACTTTCTGTCCACAGTGGCAATGTGGTGATCGAAGGAGAGGTTAATGTCAACCTGTGTCCCCAGATCTCTTATAACACCTTCGGTGTTCAGTGGACTACCATCGATGTGGTCATTTGTGGGAACTGAGTTTTTCCTAAAAGGGATGAAGGTGCCTTTTTTGGCAGTGACCTTAAGGCCATGACTTTGACACCAGTCGTTTGTCTCAGTGAGGTCTTTCTGAAGAATGTCTGCATCACTTGGGGAGTTAATAATGGCTCCCAGCTTGCAATTGTCTGTGAACTTGGTCAGCCAGAGTCCCCCTGTGTTGGCCTGGACTTCTGAGAGGTAGATGCCAAACAGGAGAGGACCCAGGACCGATCTTTGTGGGACTCCACTCGTGACTGATCAGCAGTCTGACCTGGAGTCTGCTACTTTCACACTGTGGGATCTATCTGTGAGCCAGTTTGCAACCCATCTAGTGATATAGGGGTTTATGCCTAGTTTGCTTAGTCTATCTATAATTCCTGAGTGGGGAATGGTCTCAAAGACTTTGGCCAGATCGAGGTAGGCTGTATGAACCACCTCGTCCTCATCCACAGCTCTGGTGACTTACTCAAAGAGGTCTACAAGGTTGAGCAGGCATGATCTGCCCTTCACAAAACCAAACTGCGTTGGGTCCAGAGTTGGAGATTCCCTATATCCTTATTAATTAGGTCCATGATGATGCACTCCATAGCCTTGCATATCAGACTTGTCAGGCTGATGGAGCAATAGTTCCCAGGGTCTGTAGTTGCTCCCCCTTTATGAAGAGGGAAGACTGTAGCAGTGCGCCATTCGGAAGGGACAAAGCCTGAGATGAGGCTGTGACTGAACAGGGCACACAAGTATGGTGCCAGTTCACTTTGTAGTTCATGTAGAACACAGCCAGGGATATTGTCGGATCCCATGGAAGCTGTATTCTTGGCCTTGGACAATGCAGCTTTATCCTGTGCAGCAGTAATACTGGGGGCCTGGCATTCTTCTGGTATTGTGAATGGTCTCTTGGGGGGAGAAAGGGGTAAAGTTGGCACTGAATCTGTCATCCAGTATGTTGGCAATATCTGTTGGCTTCTGTATAGGAGGTACCATTGTGCAGTAACCCAGAGCAAATCTGAGTATTGCTGTGGAGATTCTTGACATAGCTGTAGAAGGCCTTGTAGTTGTCTTTAGTATCTGCTGCAATTCTGCCTTCATAGCTAGCTTTAGAGGATTTTATGAGGGATCTCAACCTTTTGTTGAGGCTAATAAGGGAGTTTTTCCAGTCTTGGGACTTCACCTTTTTCTGCAACAGTTTCTTCCTTCTGTTGTAGTTTGTTAATGGCAGAGGACCACCAAATTGGCTTCCTTTTTTGGAGGAGAGCATCTTGGTTCTGTTGGGTATGGCTAGTTCCATCCATTTATGTACATGTTCATACAGTGCACTGGTGTATGATTCAGCAGTCATGTAACTATTTACCATTTGCATGGGTGCCATAAAGCTAGCCACCTCTGTTTTTAGGAGCCCAAAGTTAGCTTTGGAGAAGTTTTCATGGTGATTACTTTTGCGGGGGGTGTGGGTGGGATGTGGATTTTCATGGTGATTAGTTTGTGGTCGGATCCAACCAGGGAGGAATTGACTATTGGTGTAGAGCAATGATCCCCCATGTTGGTTATAACCAGGTCAAGGATGTTGTGCCCTCCAGTGGGGGGTAAGAATGAGCTGGTCCAGGGTATTGGAATTAATGAATTCCAGGAAACGTTGGGCAAGTATATTGGTGCATGAGTAGTTTTCCCAGTTAATGGAGGGAATAGTTTAAGTCACCCAGTATGAGGGTGTTGGGTTGGACCCTAATATTTTCCAGGGTGCTTAGGAACATGGAGTGAGAGTCTTGGGACATGGTTGGGGACCTATAGCAGGCTAAGACCTGAATCGCTGTCTTGCCCAATGTTAGTTGTACCTGAAGTATCTCTGATGCATTATGCTGTGCTACTAGTCTGGAGGTGTGCATATCATTAATGAATATGGAATATTGAATGAATATAATGAATATTCTTAGTGTAAGGGTATTGTAACTATAGCTTCCAACCCCCTTCCCCACGGCACACAGGCCTGAGTTAGTGTAAGAGTATTGTAGCCACAGTTCAGTATGGCACACAGGGCCTGTCTTGGTGAAAGAGTATTGTAGCCACAGTTCAGTATGGCACACAGTCCTGTCTTAGTGTAAGAGTATTGTAGCTATAGTTACCAACCCTTCCCCCATTGTACACAGGCCTGTCTTAGTGTAAGAGTATTGCAGCTATAGTTCCCAACTCCTACCCTCATGGTACACAGGCCTGTCTTAGTGTAAGAGTATTGTAGCTATAGTTCCCAACCCCCACCCCATGATACACAGATCTGTCTTAGTGTAAGAGTATTGTAGCTATAGTTCCCAACCCCCACCCCCATGGTATACAGGCCTGTCTTAGCGTAAGAGTATTGCCGCTATAGTTCCCAACCTCCACCCCATGGCACACAGGCCTGTTTTAATGTAAGAGTATTGTAGCCACAGTTCAGAATGGTACACAGATCTGTCTTAATCTAAGAGTATTTTAACTATAGTTCCCAGCCTCCACCCCATGGTACACAGGCCTGTCTTAGTGTAAGAGTGTTGTAGCTATAGTTCCCAACCCCCACCCCCATGGTACACAGGCCTGTCTTAGTGAAAGAGTATTGTAGCCACAGTTCAGTATGGCACACAGTCCTGTCTTAGTGTAAGAGTATTGTAGCTATAGTTACCAACCCTCCCCCTATTGTACACAGGCCTGTCTTAGTGTAAGAGTATTGCAGCTATAGTTCCCAACTCCCACCCTCATGGTACACAGACCTGTCTTAGTGTAAGAGTATTGTAGCTATAGTTCCCAACACCCACCCCATGATACACAGGTCTGTCTTAGTGTAAGAGTATTGTAGCTATAGTTCCCAACCCCCACCCCCATGGTATACAGGCCTGTCTTAGCGTAAGAGTACTGCAGCTATAGTTCCCAACCTCCACCCCATGGCACACAGGCCTGTCTTAATGTAAGAGTATTGTAGCCACAGTTCAGGATGGTACACAGATCTGTCTTAATCTAAGAGTATTTTAACTATAGTTCCCAGCCTTCACCCCATGGTACACAGGCCTGTCTTACTGTAAGAGTGTTGTAGCTATAGTCCCCAACCCCCACCCCCATGGTACACAGGGCTGTCTTAGTGTAAGAGTATTTTAGCCACAGTTCAGTCTGTGCAAACTACTCCTAGCAGCAGGAACTAAATGTTGGTTAGAAGGGGTGACATTGACAGGGTGATACATAGACTGGAAGTGTCCGGGAGGCCCCCAACTTGACATTTGCTGAGTACTCCCAAAACGCTAACACCAACCCTGAATGCTTGCATGCAAGGAGATTTCTTTGTGAATGAATTGTTTGCAGCTCTGCAAGTATAGCTGAGAATTAGAGGTCTGTGTTTTTACAATTAGCTGATTGTACATAATTTTTTTTGCTGTATTCAGGACTGTATTGTAGTTTCTGAGTTTCCCAGACCTTTCTGTGTTAGAGGGTAGCATTTCAACTTATCAGTGGGAGTGGTAAGCACTAGGTAGCCTATCTACCACAAGAGGAGTGGTTTCTAGCTCTGAAATTGTAGCTTATTGGTCATTTGGGCAGCTTTTCTATCCCTTTCAACTTTCTGCTTTAAAAAACAGTGTTTGCGCGAGTTTGCACTACGTGCAGCACTGCTAAGCTAGGGTAAACTATTACCAATGCCAGAAAGTCTGCTCTTTAATTTTTCCCTTAGATCTTGCATGTTCTCTTCTCTCGAGCACTTTATCTACCTAATTTGGCTAGCACTTTGTCAGGCTTCTTGTAGCAATTATTGTAGCACACTTAAGTGCTACCAGCACTAAATGTCCTATAAGGAAACAACTCCAGTACTTATTAATAATGCCCATCCCTCCAGGCATGTCTATAGGTCAGTTCCCTGTACTTTCTCCTATTAACCTGGTGAACTTAGTGTAGCAACTGCCTCATGTACACAGACAGCTCTCTCTCCTCTTACATCCCAACACTCAGACTTGCGGGAGATGCACCTATATATCCAAATTGGAAGCCATTCACTCTCCAGCCAAGACCAGAATAGCTGGTCAAGAGGAGATGGTCAACAACACTTGCACCACACCACATACAACACATAACCCTCCAGAACACCCACCACCACAGCCCTCACATAACACAAACCACACACCCACCTTCGTGGAGGCTCTCAATAGAAACATACCCAAACAGCAGAGATGTCCAAGGCAGAAACGCACTCAACCACCACAACACAGCTGAAATCCAAAGACACATAGCTCACCTACACAGTGCACCCCTCAACCCAAGCCCTCAAGGCAAAACAGCATGCCTAATATACTAATCATAGGAGATTCAATAGTGAGGCACACTGATGTCCCACTCACTAGGCTCAATAAGGAGAAGGTAACAGTCAGCTGTCTGTCGGGTGCCAGGATCCAACACATAACACACCCACTCAGGTCACTCTGCAACAAGTACAAGTATGACTCTGTGATTGTCCATGTGTGTGTGAAGGACCTGAGATGAAACTCCCTGGACTACATGAAAAGAGACATGGAGGGGCTCTTGGATTATGTGGCCCAGGCAGGTATGACCCTAGCCCAGAGCAGCATCCTACTGTCGCCCAGAATGATACCACAGTACAACCAGAAAATGATTGACCTTAATAATTGGCTAAATTTCTGGTTTCATTCTAAGGGGATCCAGTATCTGTCTGCTTTGGAAGACATGACTGATAGACCTCGATGCTTTGCCAGAGATGTCCTGCATCTGTCACCCCTGGGATTTCGGCTACTGGCCAAGGCTCTTGACACTCCCATAGTGCCTTTTTAGGTAGTGTCTCAAGGGCAAAATTTGTGATGTAAGAACTACATCTAAGAACAACCTCAAGGTTTTGCTGCTAAATGCTAGGAGTCTTAACACGAAACTGCATTCACTCAAAGCAGTCCTCACCTTGGAAGATATAGGCATTTGTGCAGTCACGGAGACCTGGTTCAAGGCTATGGACAGCACCCCAGCCATATCAGGCTACACCTCCTTCCACATATTCAGACCTCAAACTGAAGGCATGAAAACTAAAGGAGGTGGTGTAGCAATATTCATTAAAGATAAATACACCTCCAGATTGGTTAGACAGCATGAATCCATGGAGATACTTCAGGTGCAATTAACTGTGGGTAGGACACCTGTTCAAGTCATTGCCAGCTACAGGACCCCCTCTATGAATCAGGATACCCACTCTGCCTATTTGGATCTACTTGAGTCTATCAAAATACCTCCAAACACCATGGTTTTGGGTGACTTTAACTACCCATCCATTGACTGGGGAAATTTCTCATATGGCAACTCACTTACCCAAAGGTTCCTCAACTTTATTAACTCCATTTCCCTAGACCAGCTAGTTGACACCCCCACAAGAGGTGCCATCATCCTGGATCTGGTGCTTACCAATATGGGGGACCACTGTAGCACCCCCGTTGTGAGGTCTTCTCTGGTGAGATCTGACCACAAAGCAGTCTCATTCAAAGTTACTATCACACCAGACCCCCCCCCCCCCATAGCACAAACTAAACTAAAAAACTTCTCCAAAACAGAATATAACCTCTTACAGGATGGTATAAATTGCCTCACTGAATCTCCTCCCTCAGCTGGAACTGGCAACTCTGCCGAGTTCTACACAAATGCCCTATACAAACACCTGAAGAACTCAGCTGATGCAGCCATACCTGATACGACCAAAACAAGCTATTCCAGGAAGAGTAAACCTGTCTGGTGGACAACTGCCATTAACAGGCTTTACAATAAGAGGAAGAAATTGCTGTCTAAGGGTAAGAGGGAGTGAGCTCCAAACTGGAAGCACTCCCTCCTCAGCTTAAACAAGCAAATAAGACTCCTTGTGAAGTCGTCCAAAGCTAACTATGAATCAAAACTAGCTTCCTCATCTAAGGACAACCATAAGGTGTTTTCTAGTTACATCCGTAACCTAAAAGGAAAGGCTCAGATTTGTGCCAAACTGGAAGTTAATAATACCACATATACCGAACCTGTGGACATTGCTAACCTGTTACTCAACAGGTTCTGTGAAAACTTCACTTCCCCTTCCTCACCACACTTTCCCAAGACATCCCTATCACCTGCCCTCTATCTTGTATCTCTAAAGAGCAGGTTGTAAACACCCTCTCTAAGGTAAAAACATACAGCATCCATGGACCTGATAACATCCCAGGCTGCATCCTACATGGTCTCAAATAAGAATTAGCAATGCCATTGGGTACTCTTTTCAAGCATAGTCTAAGCACTGGCTTCGTCCCAGCTGAATGGAAAAAGGCCACTGTTATCCCCTTGTACAAAGTTGGTGCTTCCACTGATCCAGGGAACTATAGCCCTATTAGCCTGACTAGTCTTATCTGTGAGACCATGGAGAGAATCATCATGGACCTTATCAACAAAGACATTGGTAACCTCCAAACACTTGACCCCACTCAATTTGGATATGTCAAATGGTGATCAGGCTTGTTAAACATGGTGGACTTCTTCGAGACAGTCACCAAGGCTATCGATGAGGGGAAATCTGTGCACACAGCCTACCTAGACTTAGCCAAGGCTTTTGACACTATCTCCAACTCAGGCATAATTGACAAACTCACCAGCTAGGTATCAACCAGTGTATCATTAGATGGGTTGTTAACTGGCTAACTGATAGAACCCATATAGTCAAAATAAGGGAATCCACCTCCAACAGCAGACCTGTAACCAGTGGTATTCCACAGGGATCAGTCCTGGGACCTCTACTGTTTGGAATATATTTCTCCAAAGTGCAAGCTAAAACTAAAGGTCTGTGGCTGACAGAGTTTGCTGATGACTGCAAACTGGAAGCAGTCATAGAATCTCCACACGATGTCAACATCCTGTAAGAGGGTCTTACTCAAACAAATGACTGGTGCCAAAATCATTGCCTTAAACTCAATGCAAAAAATGTTTTATCATCCCTTTCAGTAAGAGTGATGTTCCTGCTAACTACCACATTAATAACAACACCCCAAGTATGCACTCAGTGGTGAGAGACCAGGGCACACAAGTTGACAGCAACCTTACCTTTGATCACCATGTCTCCACAGTGGTAAGAAGGGCATTCTATATTGTTCATCTCATAAGTAAGGGCATTGCCTCCAGAAAAAAAGAAGTTATAACCTCCCTGTATTCTTCCCTCATCATCCCAATAATTGATTAAAATGCCCATTTTGATATGTACCTTCCCAAGCACCTGCACCAATTGGAGCGACCACAAAGGTTCCTCACAAGGAAAATTTAAGTCTTCAGCATCTGTCCTATGTGGATCATCTGAAATCACTGTCACTTTATTTGGTTTCATATAGACTGGCCAGAGATTATATCTGCCTTAATTATAAGGCAATCTTTGACCCTGCTTTATTGGAAATGCTGCAATCCGTAAGTCAAATGGTACACGGGTTACTCACTCTAATGGCCTTAACCTGGTATGTGACGTTAATAGAACCTGCTGGAGGGACATATTTGTCTTCCAGAGGTTACCACACCTTTGGAACAGACTCCCACTTTGTGTCAAGCAGAGCACCTCATTGGCTCTCTTCAAACACAATCTGGAAGATTGGATGGGTAACTGTAATTTCTCCCCAGGGTTCCACCTATGTCCCTATTGGACACGGGTGATAGGTGCTGATTGTGGAAATAAAGGTAAAAGTTTAAAACTTGGCTTGGTTTGTAAGGACACTAGGGTCATTAGCCTAGTAAACTTCCTATGATCCTATTCCTAAACTGTGCTATCTCTGAGTATTTACCCTGCTCTAAGGTATAGTTATCTTGGGGGTTAGTATGCTTGTGTGTGTGTGTGTGTGTGTGTGTGTGTGTGTGTGTGTGTGTGTGTGTGTGTGTGTGTGTGTGTGTGTGTGTGTGTGTGTGTGTGTGTGTGTGTGTGTGTGTGTGTGTGTGTGTGTGTGTGTGTGTATATATATATATATATATATATATATATATATATATATATATATATATATATATATATATATATATATCATAGGATCATACGAATTTACTAGGCTATTGGCCCTGAGGCTCTGTTTAGCCCATGTTTAGACAAATCAGCACCCGATGCTCCTGTCCAGCAGGGACACGGGTAGAATCCCTGGGATGTATTTTCTATTTCCTATCCAGTTATCCAGGCTGTGCTTAAAAAGGGGTACAGAGGTACTCTGCTTGACGTACAGAGTGAGTCTATTCTACAGATGGGGGAGTCTCTGGGGCACAAATCTGTCCCGCCAGCAAGTCCTATTGATGTCATAGACCAGGATGAGGCTGCATGTGTGGGTTACTCGAGTGGAGCTTGACTTGCAGATTTTCAGCAGTTCCATCAAGGCATGATCCGAGATCACGTTATATGCCAGATAGAGGTCACCTTTGAGGAGTCGGTATGAAACTGAGTAGAGGGATAGGGCTTTTAGCTTATGTGTGTATGGCAGATTTTTGAGGCCCTGGATTCTCCTGGTGAGGAACCTCTATGGTCTCTCCAGCTGCTGCATGTGCTTTGTGAGGTACATGCCAAATGGGGCACTGTACTCAATAATGGGCCTTATAATGAAAGAATACAGGGAAATTATGATTCCTTGTCCCTGGATGAGATGCCCTTACTTATGAGGTGGACCATGTAGAAAGCTTTTCGTACAATGGAAGCAATATGGTGGTCAAATGTCAGGTTGCTATCAATCTGGGTGCCCAAATCCCTCAAGACTGATTGCATGCTTAGGACATTGTTATTAATGTCATAATATGTGGGGACGTCACTCTCCCCAAACAGGGTGATGATGCATTTTTTTGTATTCAGCTTGAGGCTATGTTTCTGGCACCAGTCATTTGTTTGGGTGAGACCCTCTTGGAGGATGTCCATCTCACTAGGGGAATTGATGACAGTGCCCAGCTACCAGTCATCTACAGACTTGGTCAGTCATAGCCCACTGGTTTTGGCCTGCACCTCAGAAAAGTATATCCCAAATGACAGAGGCCCCAAGACTGAACTCTGGGGTACGCTACTCGATATGGGTCTACTGCTTGAGGTGGCTTCCCCTATTTTGACTAGGTGGGTTCTATGAGTGATCCAGTTAGCTACACATCTGGTAACATATGGATTGATGCCTAGTTGAGAGAGTTTATCTATTATGCCCGAGTGGGGAATAGTGTCAAAGGCTTTGGCCAGGTCAAGGTAGGCGGTGTGCACTGTCTTCCCTTTGTCCATGGCTTTGGTGACTGTCTCAAAAAAGTCGACCAAATTTAACAGGCATCACCTCCCCTTGACAAAACCAAACTATGTGGGATCAAGTGATTGGAGGTTGCTAATGTCCTTGTTAATTAGGTCCATGATAATCCCTTCCATGGCCTTGCAGATCAGGATAGTTAGGCTGATGGGTGTATAATTTCCTGGATTCCAACTTTGTGTAATAGTATGTAAATATACTCATTCTTAGATTGCACTGTCTCGGAGTATTAAGCCTGCTCTGTGTGTGTGTGTGTGTGTGTGTGTGTGTGTGTGTGTGTGTGTGTATATATATATATATATATATATAGAGAGAGAGAGAGAGATACAGTAATTTCTAGACTTTGCTATACTATATCTGAGAATTCCCACTGCTCTGAGGAATTAGCTTGGAGTTATTTTGTATATATAATTCTTAAACTGTGCTATCTTTGAGTATTCTCCCTGGTCCAGGGTATCGTTATCATGGAGATGGTATGTGCATATATATTAATTTCTAGACTATGCTATCTTTGATTATTACCCCTACTTTGGGGTATAGTTATCAATGAGTTACTATATATAAATAAATATATATATCTATCTTTATACACATATATACTAATTCTTAGACTGCGTTATCCCCCCGCCCTGGGGTATAGCTATCTTGGAGTTAGTATGTATATGTACATTGTCCTAGACTGTGCTGTCACTGAGTATCCCCGTGCTCTGACTTATGGGTTTCTAGGAGTTAGTAAGTGTACATACTGATTCCTAGACTGCGCTGTCTGATCATTTCCTCTGCTGTGGTATGGTTACCTAGAAGTTAGTATGTATATATATATATATATATATATATATATATATATATGTATGTATGTATATATATATATATATATATATATATATATATATATATATATATATATACACACACACACACACACACACACACACACACACACACACACACACACACACACACACACACACACACCCTAATTTCTAGACTGTGCTGTCACTGAATATTCCTCCTGCTCTGGATTACAGCTATTTTTGAGTTACTATGTATATCCAGTAATTCCTAGACTGTGCTCCCTCTTTGTATTTCCTCTGCTCTGGGATACAGTTATCTCTGAGTTAGTATGCATAGATATACTAATTTCTAGACTGTGCTATATCTGAGTATGCCCTCTGCTCTGAGGTTTAGTTATTTTGGCGTTAATTTGTATGCATACAAATTCGTAGATGGTGCTATCTCAGAGTATTCCCCCTGCTCTGAGCTATAGTTATATTGGAGTTAGTATGTAAAGATACTAGATTTCTAGACTGTGCTATTTTGGTGTCTTTCCCCTGCTCTGGGATATACGTATCCTGGAGGAAGTATGTTTATATACTAATTCCTAGACTGTGCTATCTCTGAGTATTCCCCGTGCTCTGAAGTATAGTTATCTTGTAGTTAGTATGTCTGTATGCATAACTATTTCTACTCTGTGCTATCCATGAGTACTTACCCTGCTCTGGTTATCGTTATGTAGGAGTTAGTATATACATATACTAATTCCTAGACTGTGCTATCCATGAGTACTTACCCTGCTCTGGTTATCGTTATGTAGGAGTTAATATATACATATACTAATTCCTAGACTGTGCTCTATCTGAGCATTCCACCTGCCCTGAGGTAGAGTTATCTTGGTGGTAGCATGTATATATACTAACTCCCAGATTGCACTATCTCTGAGTATTTCCTCTGATCTAAGGTATAGTTATCGTGGAGTTAGTATGCATGATTCTAACACAAGACCCACTGCCTCCCCTCCCCCCTTGTCCACTCTCACTCCTTCACTCCACTGCTTCCTCAACTTCATCTTCTTTCTCACTACAGTCTGTTTCTACATTCAGAATTAAACGTCTCTTCCTCAAACTCAAAGCCTGTACTAACTCTCCTGATTAGATTCCTGCAGAATATCTCAAGATGACAGCTGATGCCATTGCATATCCTATATCCATCCTATTTAACAGATCTATCCTAGAAGCTTACATTCCAACTCTCTGGAAAAAAATCCTTCATAATACCATTACACAAAGGTGGCAACTCCATTGAAATGTCCAACTATCGACCCATTGCCTTACTGTCACCAATCTCTAAACTCCTCAAAAAATGCATCCACTCACAACTACTACACTACCTCCTTAATAATCAACTCCTCACTTCCACACAGCATGGCTTTAGACCAGGACACAGTACTAACACAGCTCTATTGTCCTTCACTGACACAGTAAACAAGGTACACAACTCAGGCAAATCTGTTTCCTCTCTGTTTCTTGACCTATCTAAGGCCTTTGATACTATTCCACATTATCTTCTTACACAAAAACTCAATAACCTTGGAGTATCCCCTCCCACCACCAGGTGGTTCACTAGTTACCTCTCTAATAGACAGCTGGTAGTTAAATGGCTAGACTCTCTCTCTGCTTTCCAGGACACCTCAACTAGAGTTCCCCAAGGATCTATCCTTGCCCCCCCCCCGCTTATTCAGCATTTTTGTTATGACCTATATACGTCCTCCCAACAGAGTACACTCATACAATATGCTGATGACTCCATAGACATCTGTTCATCCGATTCTATATCACACCTCAACAAATCACCCAAACTGCTTTTATATCCATTGAGAGCTGGCTTACTAATATTAACTACTGCTTAACCTCACCAAAACTAAACTTGTACTCCCTAAATAAAAGCCAATTTACTATTTTCTCACAGAATAATACAATAATTGAACATGTTTCCCACACAAAACTACTAGGTGTCACCACTGATGAACACCTTAAGTTCGACCTACATATACAAAATAGCATTATGAAAACACACCAGAAACTTGGAAATCTTTACCGGCACAAACATTTCCTAGACTCTCACACTAAACACACACTAGCCACTTCCTACCTCCTACCCACTTTCTTATATGGAGTCCCAGTTCTCACCAAGCTTCAAACCTGCCTAAAATCTAAGCTCAAAGATTGCTACAACAAAATTGCTAAGTTCACCACCAATGCAAAATACTCCACACATTACTGTATACTCCTCTGCACTCTCAATTGACTTGAACTACAACATTACCTTACCTTCATCCATTTCAGCATAGCACACAAAATCATTCATAGACCCATAACCTGCCCAGCTTTAAATACAATCTACCACTGCTACATACCAAACAAATCTCTCAGGTCAGAAAACAAGCAGTTTTTATAAGAGCATTGCCCATTGAAATCAGCCAGACATAACCTATACTCCTTCTCCATAGCTAAAATCTGGAACGCCCTCCCCTTATCTATCAGATCCAACCACATGTGCACATCCTTCAAGCTTACACTTAAGGAACACCTCTCTAAATCTTGGATCTGCTCCTGCTCAACCACAGGCTGATAACACTTGTCACATCCACCTCCACCTCCTACCTCTACTACTCTTAACTCTATCTGCCTTAACCCTCTTACTATTCCTATTCATTATACCTCCCTCCTCCCCTGTTCCTACTACTACACCCTTCCCCTTTGTCTTTAAAACAACCATCTTGACTACTTTATATCTTCCTAATGGGTCTATATTACATGTTTGAAGAGTCAGTTCAGAGAACGGCATTTCACATTGAAAATGCCATTCAGCGAACTGCTATAGTGAGATCATGGTACAGTGAAGATTGGAAAATTTACCTTTCCTCACTGTAGTGCGATCTCGGAGTTGGTATATATAATTAGCAGGTGTGTGTGTGTGTGTGTGTGTGTGTGTGTGGGTGCACAGCCCCCCCACAAGAGTGGGTTCAACAAATGGCATTTTTGATGTAAAAGACGTTTGCTGAACTGACTTTTCGGGGTTATGATATTGACCCCTTCCTAATAACTACCACAATAAGTAATACTGCGACTAGCTTAGGCTTAAATGGAGAATACACTGGAACTACCCTACGTTTTGTAACCGATTGTTATATTAGTGCTACTGTTATGTTGAATATTTCAGCTACTGTTAAGTAATTGTTTATGTTTATACTACTGTGCTAATCTGTTTGTCTAATATTGTTTCATATATTAACATATTGTTTTATGGAGCTTTTCTCCCCAGGCCTCCACTGAAAATGGGTTCTTTATGACCCAGTTGTACTTTCCTGGTAAACAAATGTCAAATAAATAAAATAAATAAATATATACTAATTCCTCAACTGTGCTCTCTCTCACTATTCCCACTGCTCTGAGGTATGGAGATCTTGGAGTTAGTATGTATATTTATAATTCTTGCACTGTGCTGTCTCTGAGTATTCTCCCTAGTCTTGGGTGTAGTTATCTTATAGTTAGGTATATATACTAATTCTTAGACTGGGCTATCTGTCAGTAATCCCCCTGCTTTGAGGTATAGTTATCTTGGAGGCTGTATGTATAAACAGCAGGGATGTAAAGAAAATGCCTTAGGGATGTAAGACGTTTTGGAATTTGATGTTTTTTTCCTGAACTCTCAGTTTAACTTTCAAAGTTTAAGGCTTGTAGGAACTGGTGTCACAGTTCTGATAGGAATTCAAAATGGCCTAGCCTCTATAAAAAGTTAACTGACTATACTGGAAATACAATGTGTGAAGACTGGTAGAGATGGGTGAAGGCTGCCAGCCTAGCCAGATAGAATTGTGCAGATAATTCTATCATTTGTAAATACTGTGAAATGTTGAACTTAAAACAATGTGGCAACATTGCCCTCTGCTGTAAAGAAAGCTAAGTCAAGCATTTCTTGTTGGTCCTTTGAAATTAAAATTATTTCATGGCTGCCTTTGATGTTTACCATTCGGCTCCGGTCCGGCAAGATGAAGGCTTCCTGCCTATTGTTGTAAGGCTAAAGTTAATGACCGGTATTTGCATGTGGAATGTCCTTTATTGCTCTAAGTGTAAAAGAATGTAAATGCAATTTCTGTCAGCCTGGGAACACCAGGAAAGTGAAAAAGATGATGTAATGTTTTAGCAGAACTGCAGTTTAAATTTAAACAATGAGAACCAGAGATTATTAAGCATTTTTGTCAGACTATCCAACTCATCAGCACTGCGTGTTGTCTTAAGTAAGTTATCTTAGAAGTGTGTTTTCTTGTAGAAATAGTTAGGACTATAAATATTAGACTAAGTGTTTTTCTGTGATGTCAGAACTGTACTATTGATTTATTTTAAGTATTTCTGTGTGATCTCTGAAGTCTTTTGACTAGCACTGTGTAGTAGAAAGTATTGTCTTGTGGTTTTAATTACTTATTATTAAATATTTTAAAATCTTTTAACTGTGGTTGTTTTGTGTAGCGATAAGTTAAGCTCTAAGAGTACCTTGCATGTATATAAGTATCCTGTTCCAGATCACTCTAATAAGCCTTAAGACAGTTTATTCACACTTACCAATTGGATAATAATATTGCACAGTAATAATTGGACACCCTTTTAAGGGCCTTTGGGTAGCTGATAATATTAGCTGGCTGGTGGCAGTAATTACTACCATATAGTCTGGGTAAAAGGAGCACAGCTGAAGAACATGTGCCAGCCTTCCCCAGGAGTGTCTGTGTGGCTGTATAAACGTATCTAAAAGTGTGTGTGTCAGCTACTTGGGCAGGGACAAGAAGTACTGGTTGGATAGAGAGGGTGCTGGAGATTTTAGCTTGCCCAGCTAGGCTGAGATCTGGACCCTATAGCTGTGCCAGTCAGGGACCTGGGGAGCAAGGGAGCTACCAGCCCCGGACTGACTGTGATCTCTGTGTGCTGTTAAGGGAAATTGCACTTTACTGTGTGCATTTGTTATCCTTTCCTCATATATGAGATGCCCTCTCTGGTGTTAGTGGTGGGGATTGAGGCTCCTTGATTGCTGGGCCAGGGCACAGGTGTCACATTTGTGTTTGGCAGGGTGGGCTATCCACATCACATATTAATTAGTTGTCAAATACTGACTGGCTTGCAGTGGTGTGTGTAGAGTGAATCCTGTAGCTTGTGTATAGTGAGCTTTGAAGGTGTTTTGTACTCTAAAACAGCCATGCAGTGAATACTCAGAGTTCAGATCACAATTGTTTTATTTATTTTGTTAGCTTAGTTAGTCAGGGTGAGCAGGCAGCATGTCAGCAGAGGAGTATGGAAAGCTGACAAGGCGCCAGCAAGTGGAAATGTGCCAGGCTAGGGGACTGGTGCATGGAAACCTGACTAAGGCAGACCTGATTGCAGCCTTGGTTACAGCTGCACCAGAAAGCAGCAACCAAGAGGACAATCAGACTGGTAGTGGAGATATAATTCCCTCAGAGAATGGACAGCTTAACCTTTCTGTAGTGGACTTAAAAATCCAGCTGGAGCTAAAGAGACTTGAGTTGGAGACCAGGTGTGTAGAATTAGAAGCAAATGAGAGGCTGTGACGTTTGCAGGCTGAGGAGAATGAGAAACTGTTACGTCTGCAAGCTGAGGAACAAGAGAGGCAGAGGCAGCATGAGAAGGAGATGCTGACTCTTTGCCAGAGTCATGGAGGTAATGGGGAAGGGAGTAACTGAACCCCAGAAGCATAAAAGGTCAGTAAAATTCTTCCGCAGTTTAAAGAGGGGGATAATTTTGATAGTTTCATTCATATGTTTGAGAGGGTATGTAAACAGTATGAAGTTGACCAAGGGCTCTGGATATGGTTCCTGACTCCCTTCTCCTTGGTAAAGCAGTAACTATTGTATCAAAAATGCCTGACGCTGACTGTTTTGATTATACTGCTGTAAAAACATGTCTTTTAGAATGTTTTAAGCTAACACCTGAAATGTATAGGAAAAAGTTTCGTGAGCACAGACACAAGGCAGATGAAAGTGTATGTGAATATGTTGCTGAATTGAGCAATTATTTCCATAGGTGGGTGAGTGGATGTCAGGTCACCACATTTGAAGGGCTGGCAAACCTTTTGGTGAGGGAACAAGCCCTTAGCACTTTGCCTGAGGACATGAGGATCTGGTTAGCTGATAGACAATGTGGTGCTTCAGATGAGTTAGGAGAGAAGGGAGACCTATACCTGGCAAGCAGGGCAGCCCTGCACAGGAAGGAGACCCCCAGTACTGCTCATGGGTCTATAGGAACCCATGGTGGGCAGCACAGACTGCCCCAACAGAATATGCCAGTAGCAGGGGAAGCCACTAGCCCAGATACACATCCAGGAGCTAGGGTTAAAGGTTTTGAATGCAACCAGTGGAGCCATGTGGCATACAGGTGTCCACAGAGGCAAGGTGGGGAACAAAAGGTGAGGGAGCCAGTAAGTGGGAAAGACAAAATGCCAATAGTAGGTTGTCTTGAGACAACAGGGGTACTAAACTACCATCCTGCAGATGTCCTGAGAGGGAAGGATTTGGATGAGGCAGTTCCATGTGCTTATGCAGTTACATGCAGTGAGGCTAGGAGACAAGCATGTGGGTCTGGTAGCCTGGGGGAGACCCAGACAGACTGCATGCTTACAGCCAGGACTGGTGAGGTGGTTACTTCAGGGAGGGAGCTACTCTGTAACAATGAAACTGAAGGTGAGCCACAGCTGCTTGTGGGTACTGATGGTCCTTTGGACAGAGTGACTGCAAATGTAGAGGTGAGTAGTAGTACCCAGGTTGACAGTGAGGCACCACTGTCAGAGGATGCCAGACTTCCTGTGGAAGGGGAGCTGGGAAGGGTTACAAGGAGGGAGTTGAGACAGGCTCAGCTCTCAGACCCTACATTGCAAGGCCTGAAGCAGGTAGCTAGGGAGGTACCTGATGTTCAAGGAAAGAGGGAATCTGTATACTGGGACAAAGGGTTACTATACAGAGAGTGGACCCCTGAGGGAGGGCTAGAAGGTGAGAGAGTACAGCAGTTGGTAGTGCCTAGAGTCTACCATCTGGTGCTTCTAGCCATAGCCCATGATATTCCCTTTGCAGGTCATATGGGCATAAAACGTACAAAGAGGTGTATTATGCATAACTTCTATTGCCCTGGAATTTCCTGAGATGTAACAGGGTACTGCAAGACCTGGGAGTAGTGCCAAAAGGTAGGCAAGGCAGGAGACAAGGTGAGAGCTCCTTTGATACCTTTGCCTGCGATTGAGGAGCCATTTCAGAGGGTAGCTATGGATATTGTGGGTCCTCTGAGTTCCCCACGTTCCACAGGGAAAATGTATATCCTAGTGGTAGTGAATTATGCTACACGATACCCTAAGGCAGTGGCTTTGTCCTCCACTGAGGCAGAAAATGTGGCAAATGCTTTCTTAGAGGTTTTTAGCAGGGTATTTTTCCCAAAAGAAATACTGACTGACAGAGGTGCCAATTTCATGTCAGACCTGCTGACTTGTCTGTGGAAGCCCTATGAAGCATATGAAGACCACCCCTACCATCCCCAGACTAATGGTCTTGTTGAGAGCTTAAACTCTACAATCAAGTCCATGCTACAGGCATTTGCAGATCAGTTTAAGAGGGAGTGGGACAAATATTTGCCCCATCTGTTGTTTGCTTACACAGAGGTTCCCCAAGAATCCATAGGTTTTTCACCCTTTGAGTTGCTGTATGGGCATAGGGTGAGGGGGCCTCTAGATTTAATTTGAGATGAGTGGGAAGGTAAGTGCGAGTCTCACAAGGAGTCTGTTGTGTTTTACATCCTAAACTTCAGGACAAGGCTCAGGGAACTCATGGGCATGGCCCAGGAGAACCTGGCAGAAGCCCAACAACAGAAAAAGGTGTGGTATGACAGGAATGCTTGAGCTAGAGAGTATGCTGTGGGGAAGCAGCTAATGGTTCTCATTCCTGTCAGACACAACAAGCTGCAAGTAGCTTGGGAGGGTCCCTACAAGGTGGTAAGAAAAGTAAGTGATGTTAACTACATGGTGGAACTGCTAAGCAGATGGCAGGGGCACAAATTGTACCATGTTAACAAGATGAAACCTTACCATGATAGGGAGGCCCTTGTGCTGAGCATTTGCCGTGGATTGCAGGAGGAGTCTGAGGGAGATCTGGGGACTGATATCCTCAGTGAGGCTTGGGCTGACACCTCAGTGGAAGGGGTAGCAATGTCCCAGCAGCTATCTCCTACCCAGGTTTGAGAAATCAGAGCAGTTTTGTAGGAATGTGGGGACATGTTCCAGGGTGCACCCACCTGGTGCAGCACCAGGTGGATACAGTACCCCAAAGGCCTATTAGGCAGGCCCCTTATAGGGTGCCTGAGAGAGTCAGACAGACCCTGAGGGAGGAGGTACAGGAGATGTTGGAACTAGGGTTGATGCAAGAGTCCAACAGTCCCTGGGCCTCCCCAGTGGTGCTGGTGCCAAAGAACCACCAGGTTATGTGTGGACTACAGGAAATTAAATAGTCACACAGAGTCAGATGCTTACCCCATGCCTAGGACAGATGAGGCCCTAGAGCAGCTGGGTGGGGGTAAGTATCTTACCACCATTGATCTTACCAAGGGTTACTGGCAGGTGCCCTTGACTCCCAGTGCTAGAGAGAAGTCAACATTTGTGACTCCTTTTGGCTTGTATGAGTTCACAAAGATGTCCTTTGGGATGAATAATGCCCCAATAACTTTCCAGAGGCTGGTAGATAATATCCTAGCAGGAACAGGAGGGTTTGCCCTTGCTTGCCTGGATGATATTGCCATCTACAGCCATTCCTGGCCAGAGCACCTTCAGCATGTCAGGGAGGTGCTGGGCAGACTACAGAGAGCTGGGTTGACCATTAAGCCATGCAAATGTCAGGTGGGTATTGTGGAGGTCTCCTACCTTGGACATAGGGTGGTAAGTGGTAAGATAAGGCCAGAACCTGCCAAAATGGAAGCCATTCAGGCATGGCCTGCACCTGTTACTAAAAAGCAGGTGAGGGCATTTTTAGGGACAGCAGGGTACTACAGAAAGTTCATCCCCAGTTACAGGACCATAGCTGCTCCCTTCACAGACCTGACAAGGAAGAACAGGCCAGATAAGGTAGTGTGGACCCCAGCATGTGAGCAGACATTCCAGAAGCTTAAAGAAGCTTTGGGAGGACCCCCTGAGTTAGCCAGTCCAGATTACAGCAAATAATTTGTTGTGCAGGTGAATGCTTCAAACCATGGGGTAGGGGCTGTACTTAGCCAGATTTCTTTAGAGGGAGAAGAGCACCCAGTGGTTTATCTCAGTCATAGGCTCCAACCCAGGGAGGAATGCTATGCAGCTGTAGAGAAGGAATGTCTAGCCATTGTGTGGGCACTGCAGAATTTTCAGCCTTATCTATATGGAAGGAAATTCACTGTTATGACAGATCACAACCCCCTAATATGGTTAAACAGAGCCAGTCAGCAAAATGCCATGTTGCTAAGATGGAGCCTGGGGTTGCAAGCATATGATATGTCAGTGCAGCACCGTAATAGGAGTAGCAATGCCAATGCAGATGGGCTCTCAAGACAGGGAATGTGGTGAGGTACACACAGATAGACCTAACCCTCTCAAGCGGCGTTTCTCAAGGGTCACTTGAAAAACTAGCTTGAGTTCTCCGGGGGGGGGGGGGGATGTGAAGACTGGTAGAGATGGGTGAAGGCTGCCAGCCTAGCCAGATAGAATTGTGCTGATAATTCTATCATATGTAAATACTGTGAAATGTTGAACTTAAAGCAATATGGCAACATTGCCCTCTGCTGTAAAGAAAGCTAAGTCAAGCATTTCTTGTTGGTCCTTTGAAATTAAAATTATTTAATGGTTGCCTTTGATGTTTACCATTCAGCTCTGGTCCGGCTAGATGAAGGCTTCCTGCCTATTGTTTTAAGGCTAAAGTTAATGACCAACATTTACATATGGAATGTCCTTTATTGCTCTAAGTGTAAAAGAATGTAAATGCAATTTCTGTCAGCCTGGAAACACCAGGAAAGTGTAAAAGATGATGAAACGTTTTAGCAGAACTGCAGTTTCAATTTAAACAATGAGAACCAGAAAATATTAAGCATTTTTGTCTGACTATCCAACTCATCAGCACTGCCTGTTGTCTTAAGTAAGTTTGGGAACACATACACAAACTCACAAAGTTCTCCAATTCAGGATGGTGCTGGTAAGTTGACACACACTGGTGAAAAATGGTAAATCCCGCTATGCAGCTCTGGAATAAGTCAATCCTTTCTTATTCAAAGGTTATCCAAACAATTGCCACGTTCAAGCATCCAAATATAAATAGTGGACAAAAGGTAGAACTAAAACCAAACTGGACCAAACAGGGCCAGAAGTTTATTAAAACATTAAGCAACACGGTACAAAAATACTGCTTTTCGTCCTTTCACCATACAAAGACTTCTTCAGACAAATGGTTCTACACAAGAAACCAGCCTGTGTTATAAAGGCAATTTCAAATTCAAATTGTGCCCCTTCCCTGGTACAATCCGAATGACCTCATTTCCTGATGACAAAGCATTTGTCATTTCCTCTTCCTAGTTATACACCCATTCAGTAATATACAGTATTCACTTGCAAAAACAAAGATGGTTAAAACATTAAAATAAAATAAGTGAAAGTGCAATGGGTAAAAATACACAAAAGTAAATCCCCATTTCAAGTATAAACTCACTAAACAAGTATGAGTAATATGAACTACAAGAATAACAAGTCCAAACATACACATTTAAGCATTTGAACATTATGTCATTATGTAATAAGGAGGGGGAAGAGGGGGGGGGTATTTACAACATAATGATGAGTATTTCTGCTTTCTGTTGACTTTTAACAGAATTTAGTACTATGATGTATGAGAACCAGTCAATCATGAAACAATAAAAAGTAAAACTTAAAGTAAAACTTAAAGTAAACATTTTGTGACAAAATATGCTAAAAATAAATGGTGAAGTAGTAATATAAATGTCACAAGTATATATTATGTATGTATGTTGAACATTGAAGATGAAGTGCATATTCAAACGTTATATGCTCTACCAAGTCTGCATGTATCACAATAAGTGTCAGAAGTAAAATAGCCTATCTATTCAATGCTTTCAATTTCAAAATACTAGAAATAGAATATTGCTCATTAAGCCCTGGTACTGAGCAGGCTGTTGTACGAAGTTGCCACAACAATTCTAGTCTCTCTAGAAGCAGGGGGGTCGGTCCCCCTCTATCATTGTGGACACATTCACCTATTGCTCTAAAGCCAAAGGTATGATTCGAAAATGTCACTGTGTGTCTAGCTAAAGCATTGGTCATCTTTCCATTTCGCATGCTGTATAGGTGTTCATACACCCTTTCCCTCAGTCTCCTCTCAGTTTTACCAATATAGAATGAGGGGCATGCTTTGCAAATAGCCATGTATACCACATTCTTTGAATTACAATTGAATTTACCTTGGCTGATGTATTGCCTGTTTCTCAGTGTAAAATGTTTGCCTATGTCCATGTGAGTACAGTACCTACACATATTGCATTTATTCATGCCTAACATAGATGGCCTACAAGTGTTCATTTTGCTTGTTTGCAAGATGCTCTTTGTATTTGCTCCCTTCCTGTATACTATTTTAACTCTATTTGGTAGTGCACTTGGGAGTCTCTCTTCATCTAATAAGAATTTCCAATACTTATTAATAATGTCTGAAATTTTGTAAGCGTCCAGACTAAATGTTGTAATAAAGCAAAAACTATTAATGTCAGCATGTTCCTCCCTGTTAAGTGGTTCGCTTAACGTGTCACCTCCATTAGTTGTACTATTTAAATTTTCTCCCAAAAATGGTATGTATATATTTTTCATGCGTTTCAGTGATACTTCCCTTATAAGTGCATCCACCAAGGTAGGAGGATATTTCCTCCTCAGGAACATACCTCGCAACAATTCACACTCGAGGTCGAAATCAGTTTCCCTAGACACCATTCTAGCTGCCCTCACCAGTTGGCATTTAACAACAGCTCTCTTTTGAGTCACGGGATGGCAGCTAGAATAGTGCAAAAGGGAGTTTGAGTATGTTGGTTTCCTGTAGATCCTTGATACAAAGGTACTGGTTTCCAAGTCCTTTTCCAAGTATACATCAAGGTATGCAGTTCTACTTGTATGGAAACTGTGTGTAAAAGATAAAAAGGCGGTGCTATCATTGAAATGGGTGAGTAGTTCATCTGCAACTTCAGAGTTGCCCTTAAGCAACATAAAAATGTCATCCAAAAAGCGAGTGTAATACCTGATGCTGCTAGCCACCTCTAAGTGTTGAAGTACATGAGTTCTCTCCCAGTGTGCCATCACCAAATTGGCGAAACTGGCCCCACAGGGAGAGCCCATCGCTACACCTATTTTCTGCACAAAGTATTCCCCACCAAATGTAAAGTAGTTGTTATCCAACACAACCTCAAGTAGTTCACATAGTAATGAAACCAACGCAGTTGTGGCCCCCATTTCGAGTAATAACTCCCTCACCCATTCGACCCCCGTACTTTGTGGTATCGATGAATATAAGTCCTTAACGTCTATAGTTAAGAAATTTAACTCTTGGTCGAATGGAATGGAGCTAATAGATCTCAAAAACGCCCAGGAGTCCTTACATATCTGTGGGAGCTGACATACAAATTTCTTTAAATGATAGTCTATGAATTTAGCTATTGGGTAAGTTATACTACCTCTAGCATCTATCAAGGCTCTCAATGGTGGGTCCGAAATAGATTTGTGAATCTTAGGGATCCCGAAAACAGTCGGGATCTTTGGAAATGCCATAAACAGAAAAATATAAGTGTCTTTGTCTATTCTAGCCTCTACAAAAAGCTCCTCAATCAGTGCTCTTATCCTGTTGTATGCTACGTTCAGTTCATTTTTAGATACACTTTGATATGTATTTGTGTTAAGGATCCGCTTAATCCTATTATTGTGGTCTGGTACATCAAATATAACAAGACCACCTCCCTTATCTGGTTGGACAACCCTAACATTGGTGGTCTAGATCAACTCTATACATTGTTTCTCTTCGTTTGTAATGTTATTAGTAATTGAATTGTTACTAGGTTGTGCGTTGTTCAAACAGTTAAAAATATCCCATTCGCATATTTTTTCAAACAAAGCTAATGATGTGTGCATTGGTGGACAAAAGCAACTAGACACATAAAATGGATCAGGTGCTCCTTGTGAGGCTTTACTAGGGCCAAATATGCAATGCAAATTGAGCCTTCTCATGAATAACTTTAAGTCCACCATAGTGTGTGCAATACTAGATCTTGTAGCAGGTATAAATGTTTGACCCATCGCAAGAAAATCAGCCATTATTTTGTCAACCTGAATGGTGGAAAAGTTATAAATACAAAAGTTACCTTCTGAATTCTTGACAATTTCAGGTACTGGAACCGGTCCTGGATCAGGGTCAGCGTCATGGGCGTCTGTTGAAGGTGGAAAAATTATTTCTTCCATGAGTTCGCATACTTCACCTGTTGACCCCGCCTCAAATTGTAGATCGAGGCAGGTATTGGAAAATTTTGCCCTTTCTCCTTAGTCCCTCTACTCCAGTTCCTGGTATCCGATGAAGGAATTGCCTGGTTTCCCTGAGTATGCTCACCCGCTACCTCATTGTTCTCATTAAGGTTCACATCATCCCCTTCGATGTTATCATGTCGGTTCTCCATAGAATTATCATTCCCCGATTGAGATTTGGGGGGGGGGGTAAGCTGCATTCAAACGGTAAGCTTCTTTGTCTCTGTTTAGTTTCTTAATTTTGGTAGATTTAAGTTTGACAAGATGCTGGTCAATGCTAGTAAAACAGCGGTCATAATCGAATTTATATCTAGAAAAATCCAGACTTGACTTTAGCTTTGAGTCTAGTGCATTGAGTTCTTGCACTAATGAATAGGCCCATGACTGATAATGCTTAGATATTAAAGTCATTAGCTCAAAGCCATGAGAAATAGGCAATACATCAGCCAAGGTAAATTCAATTGTAATTCAAAGAATGTGGTATACGTGGCTATTTGCAAAGCATGCCCCTCATTCTATATTGGTAAAACTGAGAGGAGACTGAGGGAAAGGGTGTACGAACACCTATACAGCATGCGAACTGGAAACATGACCAATGCTTTAGCTAGACACACAGCGACATTTTCGAATCATACCTTTGGCTTTAGAGCAATAGGTGAATGTGTCCACAATGATAGAGGGGGACCGACCCCCCTGCTTCTAGAGAGACTAGAATTGTTGTGGCAACTTCGTACAAGAGCCTGCTCAGTACCAGGGCTTAATGAGCAATATTCTATTTCTAGTATTTTGAAATTGAAAGCATTGAATAGATAGGCTATTTTACTTCTGACACTTATTGTGATACATGCAGACTTGGTAGAGCATATAACGTTTGAATATGCACTTCATCTTCAATGTTCAACATACATACATAATATATACTTGTGACATTTATATTACTACTTCACCATTTATTTTTAGCATATTTTGTCACAAAATGTTTACTTTAAGTTTTACTTTAAGTTTTACTTTTTATTGTTTCATGATTGACTGGTTCTCATACATCATAGTACTAAATTCTGTTAGTAGTCAACAGAAAGCAGAAATACTCATCATTATGTCATCATTATGTTGTAAATATTCCCCCCCCTCTTCCCCCTCCTTATTACATAATGACATAATGTTCAAATGCTTAAATGTGTATGTTTGGACTTGTTATTCTTGTAGTTCATATTACTCATACTTGTTTAGTGAGTTTATACTTGAAATGGGGATTTACTTTTGTGTATTTTTACCCATTGCACTTTCACTTATTTTATTTTAATGTTTTAACCATCTTTGTTTTTGCAAGTGAATAGTGTATATTACTGAATGGGTGTATAACTAGGAAGAGGAAATGACAAATGCTTTGTCATCAGGAAATGAGGTCATTCGGATTGTACCAGGGGAGGGGGCACAATTTGAATTTGAAATTGCCTTTATAACACAGGCTGGTTGCTTGTGTAGAACCATTTGTCTGAAGAAGTCTTTGTATGGTGAAAGGACGAAAAGCAGTATTTTTGTACCATGTTGCTTAATGTTTTAATAAACTTCTGGCCCTGTTTGGTCCAGTTTGGTTTTAGTTCTACCTTTTGTCCACTATTTATATTTGGATGCTTGAACGTGGCAATTGTTTGGATAACCTTTGAATAAGAAAGGATTGACTTATTCCAGAGCTGCATAGCGGGATTTACCATTTTTCACCAGTGTGTGTCAACTTACCAGCACCATCCTGAATTGGAGAACTTTGTGAGTCTTAAGTAAGTTATCTTAGAAGTGTGTTTTCTTGCAGAAATAGCCATTACTATAAAGATCAGACTAAGTGTTTTTCTGTGATGTCAGAACTGTACTACTGATTTATTTTAAGTATTTCTATGTGATCTCTGAAGTATTTTGACTAGCACTGTGTAGTAGAAAGTATTGTCTTGTGGTTTTAATTATTTATTATTAAATATTTTAAAATCTTTTAACTGTGGTTGTTTTGTGTAGAGATAAGTTAAGCTCTAAGAGTACATTGCATGTATATAAGGATCCTGTACCAGATCACTCTAATAAGCCTTAAGACTGTTTATTTACACTTACCAATTGGATAATAATATTGCACAGTAATAATTGGACACCCTTTTAAGGGCCTTTGGGTAGCTGATAATATTAGCTGGGTGGTTGCAGTAATTACTACCATATAGTCTGGGTAAAAGGAGCACAGCTGAAGAACCTGTGCCAGCCTTCCCCAGGAGTGTCTGGGTGGTTGTATAATGTATCTCAAATTGTGTGTGTCAGCTACTTGGGCAGGGACACGAAGCACTGCTTGGACATAAAGGGTGCTGGAGATTTTAGCTTGCCCAGCTAGGCTGAGATCTGGACCCTATAGCTGTGCCAGTGTGGAGTCTTATTGAGGAACTGGGGAGCAAGGGATTGACCAGCCCTGGACTGACTGATCACTGTGTGCTCTTAAGGGAAATTGCACTTTACTGTGTGTATTTCTTATCCTTTCCTCATATATGAGATGCCCTCTCTGGTGTTAGTGGGGAGCATTGAGGCTCCTTGATTGCTGGGACAGGGTACGGGCATCACACAATGTACCATGAGAGACATGGTTTTAAGCAGCATTAAATGCAATAAAAATATTGAAAGTGCACATAAAACCCTGCCCAAAACATGACTGCAACAATAACCTTACGGAAAAATGATCTCAATGAAACACACACATATATCCACAGACAGACAGACAGACACACACACACACACACACACACACACACACACACACACACACACACACACACACACACACACAGACACAGACACAGACACAGACACAGACACAGACACAGACACAGACACAGACACACAGACACACAGACACACAGACACACAGACACACAGACACACAGACACACAGACACACACACACAGACACACACAGACACACACAGACACACACAGACACACACAGACACACACACACACACACACACACACACACAGTTCCCCATGGCTCTGAACCGGGTATAGCAGGTATCTGAGAATGAATTAACAAAGGAATAAACAAATGAAATAAAATAATTCTTAAGTAATTTCCAAAAGGTGTCACAAAATAATATTAGTAACATTCTCTAAACCTGAAATAAACCCACTCAATAAAGTAAAGACCTAACTTTTCAAATTAAGAAGACACGTGGAAAACATGCTGAAAAAGAAATAAAAATATAAATAAGTCCCAACTTGGAAAATGTTTACTCGAACCACTAAACTAGAAATACAGACTGAACACAGAGAAATCACAAGAACAGTAAAGAGCACATTTTAGCAATAAAATACATTTCCAACCAACATCAGAGCAGAGTACAGTAAAAAAAAAAAAAAATGGAACAAAATCTGTGCTCATGTTGTCCTTACATGAAATATTTAGGCTCCATTGTATAATAACATCCCATAGACCCTTCCAGCACCCACTCATCTTGAAACTTGTTCGCTACCGCCCCACATGCACATATTTCACACACATATGAGTTTATAAAATATGGCCATATACATATGTATGCATGCAGGAGTACACACACACACACACACACACACACACACACACACACACACACACACGTGTATATATGCATGTATATATGAAGATATGTATATAAATATGTGTGCGTGTGTTGGGGGATATGGGTGAGTGTAGATATATTTGTGCATGTGGGCATGCATGTGTGTATATTTGCCTGCAAATATCTATATTTGTATATCTATCTATATAGATGTGTGTGTGTGTGTGTGTCTGCACATGTATGTAAGTGTGCATATACACATAAAACATACCAACACACACACACACACACACACACACACACACACACACACACACACACACACACACACACACACATTTTGTATGTTATTGTACTATGGCATCTTTCTAGGTCAATTTACCTGATTACTGTTCTTAGACTGTGATGCTGTAAAGAGTAAATAGGTGAGCCTCTGTTGTAACTTATATGCCTGCAGGTCTGCCAAGGCAGCACACATTTAATACGTTGTGTTTGTATCCTAATGACATATTGTCAGCTCTTTACATATAGAACATCATTCATTCAGCTTGTAAATTATTCATAACTAATGCCATCTGCATTGTATAATGTTTCCTAATCACAGAATGTGTTAACATTGTATTTCCAGGTACGGCTAGTGGGATACAATCCAGTACTGCTCTCTTAACGTTTCTTCCCTTGCTACATGTGCTGTTACTATTTAACACTTATTTCTTTAATTTAATTCCTACTCAGTGCCATTAATTACAGTGTAACGGTGCAGGCTACATGCTGAAAATTTGAGTGGACTGCAGGACAGTGTAAACCAGGAAAGTACAGTAAGTTAAAAGCTTTCCTGTCTACAACTGGTGCTGTGAAACCCAATGGTGATGCTGACAAAATTCTGAAAAATAAATAGGCTATGATAGCTACCAGCAGTGCATTGTCATGTGGGTTGGATTGGGGCATATTGTAACACATGGCACAAATGTGGAAACATACTTTGGAGTGTGAGTCAAAGAAAGTGAACTGTTATATGCCAGTCTCGGTTTTCCACACAAAGCTGATAAAAAAGGTTTACCAGCTTCACCACTGCTGAGAAGTTGGGGAGGGGGTTGTGAAGTATTCTACCAAAGCAAAAGAAAGGCAGAGGGTACCTAATGCATTTCCTGAGTAAAGAGAAGTCAAGAAGGATTGGTGCTGTTCCTGACATTTTCTGTGGTATCCTTAATGTTACACAGAAGCACTGGAGCAGAAATAATATTTCTCTGCAGAACAGCACAGTTATCTGTTGAGGCACATCTCTTATTTTATTTTAATTAAAATTTGAATACCAGGGTGATGCACTGATCATAGCTGACCATCTGCAGGTATTGCCCTAGTGAAGTAATTCACAAAGAAGAATAAAACAGAAAAGAGAGGGAGCAAATGTATGTATCAAAAACAAAACTGAAGGTAACGATATATAAAAAAATGTACAGTAACACTTAATAAATGCAGCACCAAATAACAGAGAAGTGGACATTTTACAATTCACATGATTATATTTCAGGATTACATTATGGTGGAAATGGTGTCAGCAGGGATAGGGATAGGAAAACAAAAAAACAGTCTGATTAAATTCAACATATACTTCATATAAGCTGCTTTTTCTTTTCTTTATTCACCGCAACACTAACCCTTCTACTCAAAATACACTACTAACTTATGGAAGCATCTTCCTACAACTAGTTCCCATGAACGAAATGAAATTTTTGTTTAAAAAACTAAAACCAACCCCTCTTGCTCCTGATAACATTCCCTCTTATTAACTGCTCCTAGCTGCAAACAGTATATCCTGCCCAGTAAGTATTCTTATAAACAAATCAATAAAAGAACAGTATGTATCTATACCTTAGACACAATTTTACATAATAACCATTCATAAAGGTGGACAACAGCCAACCTCACCAGCTTTAGATCAATAGCAATCCTAACAACAATTTGCAAAATCCTTGAAAAATGCAGCAAATCCTTAATCATTTATTAAAAGTCTGATGCCACCTACTCAACATGGTGTTCACCCTGGCCACAGTACTAATATGGCAATGCTAAGTTTCTGAAACACAGCTAACTCCCAACTCAGTGAAAACAGGCTCACAACCTACACTTTCTTATATTTATCCAGGGCTTTTGACACTTTGCCCCACAATTTACTTCTACAGGACTAAAACTGGATGAGAGTTACAGTGCAGTAAATTGGATCAAAAATGACTTTTCCCACAGGCCTCAATCTATTAAATGGGATGACACTAATTTATCCCTCCTCCCACTAACTTTAGGTGTACCACAGCAACAAACCTCACAACTATCCCTATAGTGGAGGAACATTCTTATCTTTAGACCTGATTTAGGATGTCTCAATTTTTGGGAGCATTTTCCTGTTTTTAGGCTTGATTTACCCCTTCACACAATTTTCCAAATTCCCTAATCACACTTGATTTTTGAGGCTGTTTATTACACAGAAAACCACACTACACAAACAACATACTAGTGTCAACAATAATTTAAAGAAAGAGAACACACATCTTACAAATCACTTTTCCTGAAGCAAAAAATAAATGACCTTGTGAAGTAGAATTTGTGATATACTTGATTAAGCCTAGAGATTTTATACTGTCTTTTTGATAATGTGCTTATGTCTTCCATCATTTTTGTCATTGTTTTTTCACCATATGACTGACCATTATCCCTAATTTCTACTGGAAGTAGAAAGAGTCTGCTATTTGGTATTCACATTTTATGCTAATTAGATGTCAAGATTTTAGCTGGATGTTCCTATTTTCAATGTTTGCAGTTTGAGAGGTATGCACAACAATCTGCCCTAGGACCCCTCCTATTCCATATTCTCATAAATGTTAAGAATAAAATAATGGAAGTCACTAGCATTATCAAATATGCAGATGACTCAGTATTAATTAGAGCAGCTAATACCTCCTTACAACTTCAACTAAAAATCCAGCAAGGCATCAATAAGCTTGAACAATGGCTATATGCATCCCATCTGATATACAGTGATAAGTAAACAGAGCTAATGATGTGCCCTCCAACTATAAATCATGCAATACTACTCAACTTTAACATAATATCCATAAACAACATTGACATCAAACAGGTAAGCTAAACAAAACTGTCATCTCAGACAATAAACTGAAGTCTGATCACCACATCAATCATTTAGTATCTAAAATGACCCCAAAACTTGGCATGCTTTATAAACCAAAACTAAACCTCACATCTCAAGCACAGCTTCCAAATGTATAAACATTACTCCTCTTTTCTGTACAGAGCTCATATCTTAACAAATATTCAAAAAAAGTTATACAAAGTAGAGAAATGCTATAATAAAATGCCAAATACATCGCTAACCTACCAAATTCAGCATACCACCGTACAACACTTTGGGAAATACGACTAGAACTTCAACATACCATCTGTCATGCTCAGAATAATACATTCTAACAAACCATTTAAATGGTCTTCACTTAGTAATATTATCAGTAGATCCCGCTCATTAAGATACATTTACTCACAAAGTCCCATTCTAATCCTCACAATGAATTCTACTAATGAATGTCTGCACTCAGTACATGATGCAAAAATCTAGAACTCCCTCCCTCCCTCCAGACCTCAAATCAGAAACAAATGCAAAACTTTTTTCTTTCATAACCTAAAACTGTAACTAACAACTGCATGGGATGGCACTGCTTCTGATAGATCCTGGAGTATGGCTAAACTAATCCATTCTTCCCTACCACAAATCACCACACATACTGTTTTCTATACTTCATTAATTTGACTCCATGCTACCATCATTTAAGGAGTAACCTCTGCGTAATACTTTATCTCTCATAACTCAATCTTTAGTTTGACTAAACATGCATTTTTTATTTTTTTAATTTTGATCACTTAAATGCTTAATGCTATACTATTGTTATACAATTGCTGTAATCAGTCAATGTTTAAATATGTTCTCTGTAAGAATGATTACAAATCTGATGAATTGTAATCTTTCTTTACTGTGGAGTTTTTCTCCCTGGGACACTACTGAAAAGGGACTGCTAAACAATGAATTAGAAAACAAGTACAGCTGGAAAATCTCACAAATACAGTTATGTGGGGTGTGAAACAGAGCAAACTATGAATGACCCAAGTGAAGTATGATCTTCCTTGGATAACTTGATCCATCATACCAAGATCTGACTATCTGTAAGATCTTGCTCATAAATTACTTTTAATACCTTCTGTAAATACATCTCAGAAAAAGTCCTAGGTGGCCATAAATGTTTTCTTAAGTTTTATTCACTTGTTTCATTTCATCAAGGTATTTACTTGTTCTTCCTCATATATCTGCACCATATGCAATTATCGAATAAATACTTGCACAGATGGATTCCTTTGATGGTTTTTAGTATCATTATTCCTAACTTCTTATGTACCCTCTACAAGGCATTGCGTGTTTTCTTTCAAATCCTGTTTTTGGAAAATATGGATAATTGCAAATTCATTCCTGGGGTAGTACCCATGTCCCTCCTGGACAGAAGAAGTCTGTATTAACTATGAACCTATGAACCTATATTTGTGATTTTTCACTACTTCTAACATTTGTACTCCCAAGCTGACAAACATTATTCTTCTTTTCCATATTATAAGTAGAATCCCTCATTGACACTATTTAAGGGTAATTTGGATGATTGGATGGGAAAATGTAAATTCACCCTGGGGGTTCCACCTGTATCCCTCTTGGATAGGGTTAATAGGTGCTGATTCAATGTCTACTCGTAAAAGACAGTCTTGGGAGCAAGGGTTAACTTGACTAGGCTTGTAAGGGCCCTAGGGCCATTAGCCTAGTAACCCTTATGAGCCTATGAACCTATAAATCATCAGCTTCTTAAAGCTTTCAACTTCCATTCAAGTGAAACAAGATCAGTTATCAGACACTAGCAATACTGGGACACAGTTTATAGTTTTTAGTTTTTTAAAAATTGCTAGGCAGACTTCATAGCATATAAACTAATCTATTATGAATGGAATTTTACCAAAATTAAGTGATTTTTTTTTCAAAGGAATGAGCCGACATAGTCCACAAACAGTAAAGATCAGGGCTTCTAAGGCCATTTCTATTTATATAAAAATGAATGAGACAGTGTCTTACTGTGTGCCTGATATTCATTGCATACAGTTGCTTCTACCAATCTACCATAATTATGATCAGATTCTGACTTTAATTATGGAAATTCAGAATGAGCATGATGTAACAATTTTAGCATTACAGAATGACCTTGTAAAGGTACTAAGGTTGTACAGCACAACAATACATATCCTTTTCTTACTACTAGTCTTCTGGAAAACTATGACAAAAAAATAGCACTACAGGACAGTATTTCTCTACGTATTTATTAGCTTGTGAAAAGTTAAATTTTGGCAATCCATTATGTAACTTGTTTACTATGTCTGCGGTATCAAACATCAGTACCTGAAAAGGTTAGGTCTAATCTATAATCCTTCTGGAATGGATAACTACCTCAGTGTATCAGCATAACCGTAACTCTTGCCTGTACAGTGGACAAATGTATTCTCAAAGGCTCTCAATAAACTAGCCTGTTGCTGTACTCTTGGTAAACTATGAGTACTGTGGTAATCTTTGGAGGCCACACAAGGGGTATCAAGTTGCTGAAAGGAGTCCATTAGACTTCCCCTAGAAATATGCACAGGATAGAGGGGAAAGGATATGACTAGAGAAAAGGGCAGCTGGAGCAATAATCAATAAAGACCAGGAAAGGCCATGGCCTTGCAGATCAGGCTAGTTAGGCTAATCGGCCTATAATTGTCTGGGTCAGTGGATGCTCCACCTTTGTGTAGAGGGATGACAGTGGCTGTCCTCCATTCAGCTGGGATGAAGTTGGTGCTCAGGCTTTGGTTGAATAAGGTGTCTAATGGAGCCTAGAGCTCATGCCTATGTTCATGTAGGTTACAGCCAGGGATGTTATCTGGTGCCATGGAGACTGTATTTTTTGCCTTTGAGAGGGCATTAAAGATCTGCTCCCTGGTCATGAGGGGGAGGGGAGGGCAGGTGCTGGGGATGTGTCCAAGTTTACTAATGGGGGGGCAGGGGGTGAACTTTTCATTGAACCTGGCTGCAAGCAGGTTGGGTATATCTATGACGTCTGTGTATGTGGTGTTATTGACCACGAGTTCAGAGCAGATTTATGTATTACCTTTTAATTGCAGACATATGTGAAGAAGGCCTTGTGATTGTCCTTAGTGGATATGGCCGATTTGGACTCAAAATTAGCCTTTTCACCAGTGACCTTATTTGCTTATTCAGACAAAGATTGCTTCCAATTTGGCAACTGCTCCTTCTTGGTCCTGGACAGCAAGTTTTTCCTTTTATTATAGAGTTTGTTTATTCCTGCTGTTCACCAGACAGGTTTACTCTTCCTTGAAGAAGATGATTTGGTCCTGTCAGGTATTGCTGAGTCTATACAGCCATGTAAGTGCTCATACAGTTTTTTGGTGTAGGTTTGGACATTAGTGCTAGTTCCAACTGAAGGGATGCTGGCTGTGAAGCTGCTTATACCTGCTCTCAGGAGATTGTAGTCAGCTTTGGAAAAGTTTTTTTGTTTGACCCTGGCAAGGGGGGCGGGGGTGGTTCAGGGGAGATGGTGACTTCAAAAGTGATCACTTTATGGTCGGATCTTACCAAAGAGTTGACACTGTAGGTGTGCTACAGTGACTACTCTTGTTAGTTAGGAGCAGGTCCTGGATATTTTCACCTCTCATACAGATGTCAACCAGCTGATCCAATGCACTGGCATTGACAAAGTTGAGGAATCTCTGGGCATTCATGTTTGGCCCAGAATAGGTCTTCCACTCTATGGTTGGGTAGTTAAAGTCACCCAAGATCAGGGTAGAGGGTTGAATCTTGATTCAAGTAAGGCCAGATAGGTGTAGTGGGCATCCTGAGTCATGGTTGGGGGTCTGTAGCTAGCTATGATTTGAATAGGTGTTTTGTCAACAGTTAACTGCACTTGGAGTGTCTCCTGTGCGTCATACCATTTGACCATCCTGGAGGTGTGTATGCCTTTGATCAATATTGAAAGTCCACCTCCTTTGGCTATTTAGCCCTCCGTTTGGGGTCTGAAAGTATGGTAGGATTAGTAACCTGGTAAAGTTAGGGTACTCTACACAGCTTTGAACAAGGTTTCAGTGACTACACAAATGTCAGCATCCTCCAGGGAAAGGAATGCTTGTAATGAATGCAGTTTCATGCTAAGATTCCTAGTGTTTAGCAGCATGACTTTTAAATTACGTTTAGAATAATTTTTCATGTTGGTAATTTTGTGCTCATGATTTTGCCTAAAAAAAGCACTATGGGGGAGTCAAGAGTCTTTGCCAGAAGCCTGAGGCCCAGGAGAGACAGATGAAGGCCATCTCTGGCAAAGTATCATGGTCTGTCAGTCATGTCCTCCCAGGCTGTCAGGTACTGGATCCCCTTGGAATGACACCAGAAATGAAGGGCAATTGTTAAAGTCAATAATTTTCTGTTTGTATTGAGGCATCATTCTGCTGATGGTAGGATGCTACTTAAGGCTAGGGACATACCTGCCTGGGACACATATTCAGCAAGCTTAATCATGTCTCTCTTCATATAGTCAGTAGAGGTACATCTCAAGTCATTCACACCAACATGGATTGTGACAGAGTCATAACAGTACCTGTTGTTAACAGACTTGAGTGCGTGCATGATATGGTGGATTCTAGCACCTGACAAGCAACTTACCGTGACTTTCTCCTTGTCTAACCTGGTGAGTGGCACATCTGTATGTCTCACGATAGATTCTCCTATGACTAGTATGTTGGGTTTGTGGCTGGGCCTTATAGGCTATGAGACACAGATGCGTGTACTATGTGTGATGCTTGGTGATGTGGGTTGTGATGTGTCTGTGTGTTTTTGATTCACAAGTCTCTTTTGTTTAGGTATGTTTTTGTTGAGAACCCCTGCATATGTAGGAGTGTGTTGTATGTACAGATGTGGATGGTGTTAGAGGTGTGGTGTTCATAGTGTTTGTGCAGACAACCTTCTCAGTGCCAGATGTATTGGCTTCTGACTGTGACAGCAAGGATCCTAGGTTCTTAATGTAATTGCACGTCTCATATATTGTGTTCCTAGGTGGTAGTAGTAGAGGATTGTCTGTGTACATGACAGTTGCTACACTGTTTCAGGATGCCCATATCAACCAGACTAGCAGGAGAAACCATAGGAAATTGTCCATTCATAGGTTCTTAGGTTGGTACTGGGCTATCAGCCCTAGGGCCTATACAAGCCTAGCCATAACAAATCCCTGGCTATTTCTTCCCACACTATTTACTTCCCTGGACCCCTGTCTAGCAGGGCGACTGACGTGATCCCCGGGGTGAATTTTCTTTCTCCCATCCTATCATCAAGGTTCCTTTTGATGCGGGCCAAAGAGGCACTCTGCTTGACATGTATGGGCAATCTATTCCAGAGTCTGGGGAGTCTCTGGGTCAGGAACCTATCCCTCCAGTATGTTTTGTTTATTGTGATGACAAGGTTTAGATCCCTGGAGCATGTGGCTCTGAGGGATTGGGATTTCTTTAAGTGTAGCATGTCCAACAGCTCTGGGTTTGATATGGCCTTGTATGTTAAGCAGAGATCGCCTCTGAGTAGAAGATATGCGACAGGGTATAGCTGGAGTTTTTTAAGGTGGTCAGCATAGGGCATCTGCTTTAGGCCTGTGATTCTTTTAGTGAGGTATTTCTGCAGCCTTTCCAGTTGTTGCAGATGTCTTGACAGGTACATACCAAACTGGGCATTGTATTCTATAATGGGTCTAATGAGGGAGGAGTACAGTGGAACAATGACCTCCTTTTTTCTGGATGAAAAGCCCTTAGTGATGAGGTGTGCCACATAGAAGGATTTCCTGACTGTTGTGGCGATGTGGTCATCGAAGGTGAGACCACTGTCCACCTGTGTCCCTAAGTCCCTTATCACACTTTCGATGTTTAGTGTACTGCCACTTATTTGGTAATTCATGGGTACATGTTTTTTCCCAAAGGGGATAACTATACATTTCTTGGCACTGAGCTTGAGCCCATGGCTCTGTCACCAAGCATCTGTTTCTGTAAGGCCCTTTTGTAGAGTATCCACATCATTTGGGGATTCAATAATGGCTCCCAGTTTGCAGTCATCTGTGAACTTTGTTAGCCAGAGTCCCTTAGTGTTGGCCTGTACTTCAAAGAACTAGATGCCAAACAAGAGCGGTCCCAGGACTGAAACCTGAGGTACTCCACTTGTCACTTGTCTGGAGCTGGATTTGGAGTTGGCTACTTTTACAGTGTGAGTTCTATCAGTAAGCCAGTTAGCAACCCATAGAGTGACGTAGGGATTAATGCCCAGCTTAGTAAGTTTATCTATGATTCCAGAGTGGGGGATGGTGTCAAAGGCCTTGGCAAGGTCTAGATAGGCTGTGTGGACCACTTACCCTTGTCCATGGCTCTGGAGACTGATTCGAAGAAGTCAATCAGGTTCAGGAGACAAGATCGGCCCTTCACGAACCCAAGCAGGATGGGGTCCAGTGTTTGAAGGTTGCTAATGTCTTTGTTTATAAGTTCTATGATGATATGCTCCATGACCTTGCAGATGAGGCTCGTCAGACTGATGGGATGGCAGTTTCTGGGATCCAAGGTGGATCCCCCCTTGTGGAATGGGATAACTGTAGCTCTGCGCCACTCAGTGGGCACAAAACCTGAGGTGAGGCTATGATTAAACATGACATTTAGGTGAGGTGCCAGTTCATATTGTAGTTCATGTAGTACACAGCCCGGGATGTCATCTGGTCCTATGGATGCTGTATTCTTAGCTTTGGAGAGTGCATTTTTTACCTGTGTGGCTGTTATTACCAGAATTTGGCAAACTTCTGGTATTGAGATGGGCCATTTAGGGGGTGAGAGGGGGGTGAAGTTGGCACTGAATCGATCTGCCAGGATATTTTGGCAATATCCTTGGGATCAGTATATTTAATGCCATTCTGTTTTAGCTCAGAACAGATCTGAGCATTACTATTAAGATTCTTGACATAGTTATAGAATGCCTTGTGGTTGTCTTTGGAATCTTTGGCAATTTTATTTTTGTAACTAGCTTTGGAGGATTTTGAGAGATCTCAGTTTCTTACTGAGGCTGGTAAGGGAGTTTTTTTCATCCTGGGATTTTCCTCTTTTCTGCAACAGTTTCTTCCTTTTGTTGTAAAGTTTGTTTATGGCAGGGGACCACCAGACTGGCTTCCTTTTTTTGGATGACAGCATCTTTGTTCTATTTGGGATGGCACGATTCATGCATGAGTGGATGTGCTCGTATAGTGCCTTAGTGAAGGATTCAGCAGTTGAACTTTCAGTTCCTGTCTGCATGGGTGTCATGAAGTTTGTCACTTCTGACTTGAGTAGCAGGAAGTTGGCTTTGGAGAAGTTTTTTATGGAGGTTTCCTTACTGGGGGGTAGGGATGGGATGTGGATGTTAAGGGTGATTAACTTATGGTCAGACCTGACTAACGAGGGGGTGGCCATAGGTGTGGAGCATCGATTTCCCATGTTGGTAATGACCAGGTCTAGGATATTGGAGCCCCTGGTGGGACTATGGATTAGTTGATCCAGGGCGTTGGAATTTATGAATTCCAAGAACCATTGGGCAAAGGTGTTGGTACATGAGTAGTTTTCCCAGTTAATGGCAGGGTACGAACTCAGAAACGGAAAACCACAAACTAGTAAATCCAAAGAGCAGAATGAAGAGGCACACACAGAGTAATAGTGAAGCGCTTTTCGTTTATGACTCAAACACAAACTTCTTCAGACATTTTAAAACACAATTAGGTACATTTAAATACACAAATCCGCCCAATCAAAATTACTTTCAATTACAACTCCTAATTTAAAGAAACAGTGTAGAAACACTATTTAAAACAATAAAATAGTACAATGAAAACTAATGTAAAATACTAAAATGATGAAATAGTCAACACCTCCCTTTGCACTAAGTATATCATGGTACAAACTTAATATAAAGTTTAAAGCCTACTTCTAACTTGTTTACATAAACACTAGTATAAAAAATGTAAATGTGGTGTAAAAAAGTGTGAAAAATATATATATGTATAGTTTCACCAAAGATTTTAGCGTTTTAAGCTTCTCAATTTTAAAATGCTGCTAATAACACAACCTTCATTTAAGCCTGGCAAACTATAAGCATTAAGTCTAATTTGCCAGCCTAACTCCAACTCTTCAAGTTTCAGGGCTACGGGGCCACCCCTAACATCCTTTTGGACCTGGTCGATGACTAAAAACTTGAATCTATGATTAGGGAACTGAGCTACATGTTTAGCCAATGCATTTACCATATTACCTTTCCTAATTGCGTAAAGGTGTTCATATACACGGCTACGGAGTTTCCTCTCAGTTTTGCCTACATAAAATGCAGGGCAAAGTTGGCATACTGCAAGGTAGACGACAAAACTGGAGTTACAATTGTTCCTCCGTCTCAGTGTGAAATGTAAATCGTTCACACTGAACCTATTGGATTCTAACATAAATGAACAATAGTTACAAGATTGGCACTTGTACATGCCGGGAGTTTTCACTACTATGTTCTTAGTTTCACAGTAGTCTTTAAGATTCCTACCCCTCCTATATATTACTATAGGAGCATTTCCTACCTTACTTAAAGTGTGTTGGTCACTTCTAAAGAGTACCCAGTTTTTTAACAAAATCTTGAAACACCTGGCACTATCTAAGTTGTAAGTAGTAATAAAAGACGTAGGTAGTTCAGTAACTACTGATTCTTGAGTGCCCATAAGTGTTGAATTAAGTGGTGAGTCAGGTGGTTGACTTATAGTGACAAGTGTAACCTCATTTCTTTTCAATAAAGGGATATAAAATAGAGACTGACGTTTCAATGACACTTCGTCGATGATTTCATTAACCAAAAGTTCCGGGTACCCTCGTGCTAGAAACATACTTTTCATGTATTCGCATTCATTTATGAAATCACTGTCAACTGTGATTATCCGAGCCGCACGGACCAACTGGCCCTTGATAATGGCTCGTTTTTGATGACGTGGATGACAGCTAGAATAATGAAGCATGGAATTACAATAGGTACTTTTCCTATGAATTTTAGATGTGTACATACCAGCAGTGTCGTCTTTAGATAATAAAATATCCAGGTACGCTATAGAATTACAGTCAAATATATGGGTAAATTTTAGAAAATGAGTAGATGAATTCAAATAGTCAACCAAGCTGTTACCAGTTACTGCATCACCATTGAATAAAATAAAAATGTCGTCAAGGAAACGTGTGTAAAATACAATGTTCTCATTGAAAACACAATTTTGCATAACATAAAGATGTTCCCAATAGGCCATAACCATGTTCGCCACACTGGCCCCACATGGGGACCCCATGGCTATACCTATTTTTTGCAAAAAAAGTTCCCCTTCAAACATAAAGAAATTGTTAGCAAGAATAGTACTTAAAAGTTCTTCAACTAGCAAACATTCATCATGAGGGCAACCTTGCAATTTAAGGACCTCATTGCACCACTCAATTGCTATATTATGAGGGATGCACGTATATAGATCCTTGACATCTATTGTCAAGAAGTTATAACTAGAATTATATTCTAACTCATTAATGTTGCTCAAAAAAGTCCAAGAGTCCTTGCAAATTTGTTTGATGCTGGCTAGATATTTTTGTAGGATAAAATCTACAACCTTGGCACACGCATAAGATAAAGAACCTCTGCTGTCCACTAACGGGCGCATTGGAGGATTAGCCACATTTTTGTGGATTTTTGGTATACCAAATAGGCAAGGAACTCTTGGATAAGAAATAGACATAAAGTTATACACAGCTTGGGTGATTCTGCCTTCTAAATATAGATCTTCAATAACATTCCTGATTAAACTGTATGCACTATTAAGTTCTGAGACTGAACTCATGGTGTATGAGGGGGAGTTTAACAGATTATTCATTCTATCTGCGTTGTCAAATATAACAACACCACCCCCCTTAACAGGTTTACATATTCTAATCTCATTCATTTTAATAAAGTTCAAACAGTCCTTTTCTAACAAAAAATCTTTGTTAGTGTTGTAGGACCTAGAGTTTTTGCACATAGCTAAATTACGGATGTCTAACTCGCAGAACTGTTCAAATGTTTTAATGGTGGGATTTAAAGGTGGATTGAATGTACTAGGGATTCTGAATTCATCCACTGTGTTACCGCAAGCTTCACCCATCAACAAATTTAAATTAAGTTTCCTAGTGTATAGTTTTAAATCTATAATCGTATTAACAAGATTCATTCTATGTGGAGGAACATATGTCTGGCCCTTAGACAATAAATTTACCAAGTCAGTAGAAACTTCCACTTTAGAAAAGTTGTACACTGTAAAGTCACCACTACTATTATATACAATAGAAGGTAAATTTACACTGGAAGACTCAATGAAAGTGTTGTTTGAAATGACCACGTCAGTAGGAAAATTATCGTTAGAGTCAACTATATCTGACAGGTTACTACATCCATAAGGTCCTACTGTAATACTATTGTCCAAAATATTGTCAGTACTGTGCATATGGCAAGACAAGTCCTCATCCGTTACTTGTGTCTCTTCCTCTGATTCGTCGGAACCGCTGGTTGTTTTTGTCGTGCCCCTAAAAAATTGGGGTTATTTGATCTTAAATTATAGTGACCCTGTTGTTGGTTTTGTTGAACTGGGCCTTTGTTATTAGGAGTTTGCTGTGTCAGAAGCTCCTGTGTAGGTCTATTGTTAGACGACCCAGTATCGTACTGGTCACAGTCAGGAAGGACATTGTTATTGTTCCCTTGCCCTGAATTTACTGGTAGTGCCACATTTTGCCAAGTTTGAGCTGGAGAAGGCTTAGGGTAAGCTAAGCCTTCTTTGTAGGCTTTAATATCCCTATCCAGTTTCTTCATTTTGTTAGACTTTAATTTATCTAAATAGGTGTCAATACTAGAAAAGGTACGGTTATATTCGTACCGATACCTCACAAAGTCATTGTCCAGATTGATTTGTTTGTCAAGTTCACATACCTGTACCGACAACTCATCAATAAACAAAAGATAGTGTTTACGCATTAAACTAAGAAGTTCTAGACCCTGCCGGTCAAATAAAGAAACAATATCCAGATGGAATTCTGAATTGGCTATTAAGCCAGTAGGGTACTGCCAACGTCTTAAGCCTTTAGGTACTATTTTGCTGTTAATACATTCAGTAAAGTACGCAACCTCCAGTTGGTACTTTTTTAATTTGACCAGCAGTTTATCCAGTTCCTTCAATTTACTTGAAATGTCACAAAAAGGTAAATCTTGGCTAGTAGATCTTTGCAAATTATTATCAGCGCCAAAAAATGCGTTGTTCTTAAGCCAGGAATTGAAATCAAAACAGTTACCTGCAGGTGCTATGTTTGTGTAAGTAGCCCCAGTGTTAAAAACAGCACCTTCCCCGGGTAGTCCGTCAGTGTTGGCACTTCTGTCAGCAATATTCGTATTTCCCTGGTGAAGCGAGGTAGCAACAAGTGGAATAACACTTTGAGCTTGACCGCACGGGTTGTTCAAAGGTGTAACATTGTTTGACAAACCGTGACTGGTTACAGAACCAAGGTTTGGTGCTGTTAAGTTAATTCTTTGGGCGCATGGTATACTGTAAGAAAAATCGGAATTGGGGGTATTTCTCTGACCTCCGGATAAACGAGGTAATAAGTCGTTAGTAGGAGCACCATTAGTGAATGCACCAGCAACAACGCTGGCGTTGTTCTCGCCCTCACGCCCCAAAGGCGGAAGTGGAATGTTACCAATGTCTAAGCGGCGTTCCAACAAGTCAAGCCGACTCAGAAACTGATCCATACGATGTAAAACACACTCGAGGTTAAAGTTAGGATTAGGGTTGTGATTAGACGACCCAGCTAACACATTAGGAGATGTTGAAACATTAGGAGGTAGTAATTCGTTGACCACGGGATTCTCCTGTAAGATAGCAGGAGTAACATCAAACGGTGTACCAAGTTCTTCCATAACTGCTACAGTGGAGAAAAACAAACAAGCGAACGAACTCAGAAACGGAAAACCACAAACTAGTAAATCCAAAGAGCAGAATGAAGAGGCACACACAGAGTAATAGTGAAGCGCTTTTCGTTTATGACTCAAACACAAACTTCTTCAGACATTTTAAAACACAATTAGGTACATTTAAATACACAAATCCGCCCAATCAAAATTACTTTCAATTACAACTCCTAATTTAAAGAAACAGTGTAGAAACACTATTTAAAACAATAAAATAGTACAATGAAAACTAATGTAAAATACTAAAATGATGAAGTTTGTGTTTGAGTCATAAACGAAAAGCGCTTCACTATTACTCTGTGTGTGCCTCTTCATTCTGCTCTTTGGATTTACTAGTTAATGGCAGGGTAGTTAAAATCACCCAGTATTAGGGTGTTTGGTTCTATCTTAATATTTTCCAGTATGTTTAGAAAGGTGTAGTGAGAATCTTGGGGTATGGTGGGAGATCTGTAGCAAGCCACAATTTGGATGGCAGTCTTACCTAGTGTTAGTTGCACCTGGAGAATTTCAGACGCATTGTGTTGGGCAACTAGCCTGGTGGTGTGAATATCCTTGGTGAATATTGACACTCCTCCACCTTTAGCGTTTCGGTCCTGGTTTGGTGGCTGGAAAGTGTGGTAAGAGTTGTAGTCTGGTATTGCAGGGGTGCTCTCTGGAGCCTTGAACCAGGTCTCAGTTACTGCACAGGTATCGATGTTCTCCATTTTTAGGAGTGCCTCAAGAGAGTGCATTTTGAGGTTTAGACTTCTAGCATTGAGTAACATTACCTTCATATTTTGCATGCTTGTACCTGTTACAGTGGTGTTTTTGTCCTTTGAACTTTGCCTAAAAAGGCACTATAGGGATGGCAAGAGCCTTAGCCACTAAATTGAATCCCAGGGGCTACAGGTGCAGACCATCTCTGGCAAAGCATCGAGGTCTGTCGATCATGTCGTCCCAGTCAGACAGATACTGGATACATGGTTATCAGAATCTGTGCAAAAGAGGTCAGGGATAGTAGTGGGTACTATCTGAGGAGAGTACCTATAGGTGTCAGTAAGGCTGGATAAAATCAATACAGTAGCTGCAGGCAAGGGCCTCACTTACACAGGAGTGCTGGTAAGGGAAAAAATGCAACTGAAATACCTGTCAAAGGGTTAAAACACCACAGTGGTGGTGCGCTATGGGCAAACAAGCACAAACCCATGCAAATGCTGGTTTTAAATACCACAAAAACGAAAGTAAAACAGAAACACTAGAATTGACCAATCAGCTCTTGTTCCTGAGCTCTTAGCTCAACACCCTATGATAGACCAGTTCCAGCCAGTTCACTTACTCCCATTAAGGGCAGGCAGGCCTCGGCCAACACAAGATGGTGTAGCAGGAAACACAGGAATCACAGAAACAGATCTGGATACAGCAAAACCTGTAACCAGACTATGCTAAAGATATTTAAACTCTGTTTAGGTTGATTTAACACAGGAGAACAGATACACACTTAAATATAACAGTAGCAAACAAGAGCAAACTGATTTAAACAAATTCACCAATTAACCAATAAAAAACCTCAGAACTGAGCCCTGTTCCAGCAGCCTTCAATTGGACAAGTTCTAACTGCACACTCCTACCCCTAGGGTGCAGGGGAACCCTCTCCAAAAATATGGCCTGGATTAGTGCTGAAGTTATACAAACAGAGCTAGATTCAGCAGGTCTGAATTTAGTCTATGCAACAACAAACAAGGTGCACCAATTTCAGAGAGAAAGTTCAAATAAACAGGGACAATATGCCTTCACCCAGCAATTCCCAGCTCAGAAGGGCAGAATCTACAATCTCCTTCCACAAGAATGTAGACCACAAACCTTCTTAATCTAAGATTTGTAGGTTATGATGTGCGTGTGTGTTTTTCTTGCCAAACCTTCTGTCAAGCAGAGCCACAGAAGTGATCTCCGGGGTGAATTGCCTATTTCACATCCAATCATCAAGATTTTTCTTGAAGAGTGCTAATGTGGAGCTCTGTTTGACATAGATAGGTAGTCTGTTCCAGAGTATGGGAAGTCTCTGGGACAGGAATCTATCTCTCCAGCATGTTCTGTTTATTGTGGTGACAAGGTTTAGGTCCCTAGAGCATGTAGCTCGGAGGGATTGGGATTTCTTTAAGTGGAGCATGTCCAACAGCTCTGGGTTTGACATAGCTTTGTATGTTAGGCAGAGATCACCTCTGAGTAGGCGATATGCAGTGGAGTAAAGCAGGAGTTTTTTGAGATAATCTGCATCGGGCATCTGTTTGAGGCCAGTAATCCTCTTTGTGAGGTATTTCTGCGGCCTTTCCAGTTGTTGTAGATGTCTTGTGAGGTACATACCAAAAGGGGCATTGTACTCTATAATGGGTCTAATGAGTGATGAGTAGAGGAGAACAATGACCTATTTTTTTCTGGATGAGAAACCTTTTGTGATGAAGTGTGCCACGTAGAAATATTTCCTGACCAATGTGACAATGTGATTATCAAAGGAAAGACTACTGTCCACCTGTGTCCCAAGGTCTCTTATCACACTTTCAGTGTTAAGTAGACTACCACCTATGTGGTAGCTCATGGGTGCAGAGTTTTTACCAGAGGAGATGACAATGCACTTTTTGGCATTGAGCTTGAGGCCATGGCTTTGACACCAGGCATCTGTCTCAGTGAGGCCCTTTTGTAGGATGTCCACATGGTTAGGAGTTTTGATTATGGCTCCTAGTTTGCAGTCATCTGCAAACTTTGTTAGCCAAAGACCTTCTGTGTTAGCCTGTACTTCAGAGAAGTAGACACCAAACAGGAGAGGACCCAGGACTGTACCCTGTGGTACTCCACTTATCACTGGTCTGAAGTCAGATTTGGAGTCTCCTACTTTCACAGTGTGGGTTCTGTCAGTAAGCCAGATGGCAACCCATCTTGTGACATAGAGATTTATACCTAGTTTAGTGAGTTTAGCTATATAATTCCAGAGTGGCGGATGGTGTTGAATGCCTTGGCGAGATTCCGTTCAAGCATATTAGTACTTAGATAGATATAAACTGAGAGTGAATAAAAAACAAAACAAGAAACAAGACATTGATGTTGTCACTTACTTTATCTTTTCAGCCAATTGCTTAAGCAGACCAGTTTATTTACATTAGTTGGTTCAAGGGATGCTCTTTTTTTATTGACAACATATTCTGACACCGAAAACAAGCATTCACAAGGGACAGTAGTAGCTGAGTGTGCTAAATATGTTCTGGCTAATTTAGCCAGGACTTGGTAATTGTCCTTGTGTAGCTTCCACCCCTAAGATGGCTCTGAGTCAGTGTCAGTTTGTTTTTCAGGCCTGTACCGCTCAACAACAGCTTTCTTAGAGGAGGAGCAAAGCATCAGTGGCTCATCTTCAGAGTCTGATGAAAGTTCATACATTCGCTTTATCTTTGTGGGTGCTTCTTCTTCGGGCAGGGTCATCATCAGGTACTACCATTTCAGCTTCAAGGTAGCAGAGGGTTGGAAGTATCATTGAGCAGGAAACATATTGCTCTCCTCCCAGTAATTCTGTAGCATAGCGACAGGGATTGAGAATCTTTTGTACCAGATGGAGTTTCTCCCACTCTGTCTCCGTTGGTAGAGTGAGCCTGTGTTTGTGACCTGGCAGTGCTGGAGTTTTCAGTGCAGCTTCTTTGTTGTTTAGAAGTCATTCAGTCATCTGAAGAGATGAATTCCAATGTGTGGGAACATCCTGAATTAACTTCTCCTGTCAGTGACACAGTTGTACTTGCTGTATTGTCAACTCTGTATTGTTCGTAGGACTGTGTTTAAAGTGTCCCACAACTTTGCAGCATTTAGCTAAATGGCCTTCCATTCCAGACTCTGCAACTGCTTTATTAACGGACAACTGAATGCTGTGTGCTGCACAGGGCATGTTCTGAATGGCAGTCTTCCTACAGCAGCTGTCACATTATATGCATTGTCTGTGCCAAAAGTAGTCACTTTCTCATAAATTCACCATGATCTCACCACTGATGAAAAGTGCTCTGCACAGTTTTCTGAATAGTGTCATTCTTCAAATTGCTTAATGCACAGTGCAAAGAAGTGAAAAACCCAATCTTTGTTCATGAAATGACAGGTAATGCCAAGGTAGCCGTCATTAGCCATGAACGACCAATAATCACCTGTTAAAGCTACAAATTCAACTCCTGCCATAACCTGATTTATTTTTCTCTCTCTTGCTCATATAAAGCATAAATTTGATTGCTAATGACAAACCTGGAAGGCAAAGTATAAGACAGATTTCCTCTGGTGACATGAATAATGTCCTGAAGACCTTCATCAGTGACAATGTTAATTGGTCGACTATTCTCAGCAATCCATCTTGCAATGGCGTTAGTAATGTCGTATTTCCCTTGATCCATTGGTTTTGTGATTTCCTGAAGTTCAACTAATGTAATCTGGTGATGCACTGATTCAACTTTAGTTGACTATCCAGCCGATGTTGATGGCTCATCGTGAGCAATAAATACATGCTTGGTTCACAGGTGATAATTCAGCGATGAAGTGCTACTATGATATTTAAACTCTTTTTTTTGCAATATTTGCAAACCACGGTATCACTAGTTTTAAAAACAAACTTTTCATTCAAAATCATTCTTTCTATTTTTATTTATTTTATTTGACATTTGTTGACCGGGTTAGTTTGACTGGGCAAATTAGCCCTTTATCAGCAAGACCTGAGGAGAAAAGCTCCAAGAGAAACCAATGTACAATATACAAATGACCAGACTGTATCTAAACTAAGTAAAGATAGTACAAAGTTCCAAATTATCAGAGAAGGCATAGAAATAAAAATTAAGAATAAATGGACTATATATACATCATAATAAAGTACAGTGAGTTTTGTACATAAACTAAGATAGAAAAATATGTTGAGAGGACATAGGCAAGTGAGGCAATAGGAAAAAAAGCAGAAGATTAGAGGCTTAAAGTATATACAGGGGTTTAAAGCCCATGTAAAGGGCAGGTGGCCAGACAACTTTCTATCTTTGATTCCATTTTGAACCAACTCAAAAGCAGTCACTTTCCTATAAATCCCCCATGATCTTAACACTAATGATTAGTGTCATTCCATTTGAACCCACTTCCATTTATCGCTCACGAAAGGTAGACCGGAAACAACACTGGAAGCGATCAAGTGAAGCTGACCCAGTGCTGCTCACTTAACAATGTGTGAATTAAATAATGCATGTAGTTGATGGATTAAAAATGTTAATCGCTGATAATTATTCTGCATTAATTGCACATGTTAAAGGTGATTAATCAGCAGCCCTACCTTAAAGTAATATTTTATCTACTTTAAAGTCATTAAACAAAGTCTTGAATAGTTAGCAGCTGTCTGAGCACTTTAAAGCTGTCATTGCTGTTCCCTGAGGATTTCTCTTGTAATCTCTTCTCTTCTAATTTCCAGATTCATTAATGAGACACTACATTTCTCCTACAACTGTATGGTAATACTGCATGCAAACATACCGACCTTTGTACGTTTCATGAACAAATGAACTGACTGTGGTAAAGCTACATAGCACCCATCTATCAAAATGGAACTGAGGCTAACTGAGAGTCAGCTGATATTTAAATAATTGTAGATAAACGTTCCTGCTCAGTCGTTAATTAAAACAATGCTCAAGTGCTGATATTCTTTAAAAGTACTGATATTCTTTAAAAGTACTGTGAGGAATACAGATCCACATACTGAAGTGATATGGTCTTTTATCGTATTTAACAACTGAATGTTCCAGTTCACATTGTGCGCATTGACAGAGAAGCACAGAAAACATTACTGTTCTATTACATTTCTTCACATATTAGCATATAATAAACTTCTGTTATTCCCCTTTAAAGAATGATCTGGCCAGAATGAAATAATTGAGACTCATTCCCACATTTTCTATACTACCTGTCTTTGCTTACCACAATAATGCTCTGGAAGCAATAGAAAACTCTTACATGTCTGCAATATACAGCATTGTAGTTCTGCAGTTTGAATCAGTTCTTTCAAGAGAGGTTCTGCAGAGACCTTTTGGGTGTCATCTCCAAGTGCACATGAATGCAAAAATCTGTAGCTAGGCAGCCATTGTGTGTGTGTGTGTGTGTGTGTGTGTGTGTGTGTGTGTGTGTGTGTGTGTGTGTGTGTGTGTATATATGAAAAACAAGATCTACTCTTTTAAGACAGTTGCCAGAACAGATTACGGGGCAAGTAACTCTGACTTTTTGGTGATATTTAGAGGATTATTATTGGATCACTGATCATCACCAGGTTATTGTGTATTTGAGACATGGCTGCTAAGAAATGCACCTTGAGAGAGAAGGGGTGTCTCTATTCAAATGGTGGTGGATGACAATGAATGTCCTAGTTATGAAAGTAGTGGTATGTAAGCCACTGATGGACTGATCTGTGATGCATTGTGGTGAGTGCATGTAACATCATGGACACCTTCTCTGGTCACCGACAGATGCTCTCCTACTAATACTGATACTCCTACTATCATAATACAGGTAAAGGTCCTGTACACTGGCAAAGCCTGGTGATTAGAATAGCTGATTGATGGGGCTCTTTACGATGCTAAATTTATGTATTGCTGAATCGCTCTGTCTAGTTTGGTTTCATCATTTGCATACATAATGGCTCTCTCATTAGCACATTACCACTCATTTGCATGACATTATGCAGTCATTTGCATGCTATGCCTATATTCCATTTCTTCATTTGTGTAGCCATGTTATTTGTGTCTCTAACTTGTCCCAGTCACCATTTACCAATCTATTTTACATAATGCCATGAATACTCCTACCATATTTTGAAGACTCAGCCCTGAAACTAACTAGAGTTTAGCTATGAACCCATTCCTAATTTCACATTTACTAGAAGTATATTCTTGCACCCACATCTTTGACATATTTTTAGTTTAAAATACCCACTCATAGCCAATATCTAGTATTGTCCTAAAAATTGATGGGCATAGTTAAAAGAGAACACATAATTTGTTTTAATTATAAGTAGTTTACCGCACTGTAGCAAACCTTTTGCTAAGTGGTATAAAAATAGTAACCAAATCAATCAGAATTTATCATAAATTCTGTAGTGCAGAGGTAAGTAAAACAAATTAAATAGCTGTACAAATCTTTTGTATTCATTCTTTGCTACTTATGTTCCCTGAATTTTAAATATTTTCCACCCCAATTTTAAATCCACCCCCAGCTGGAAGTGGTAACTACACTGAAGCTTACATTAAAGCCCTGTACAATCACTTGCATAAGTGGATAAACTTGGCTGTACCGGAAAGAATCAAGCTATAGCCACAAGTAAAAACAAGATGTCATGGTGAACATTCAACAGCAACAAACGTTACAATAAATGCAAAATATTGCTGTCCAAGGAAACAAAGGCAAGGCCCCAACAATGGAAAAGCACCCTCCTTAGCCTCAACAAGCAAATAAGACAACTTTTTAAACCCTCTAAGGGCTCCTTTGAGAGATAGCAAGTATAGCCAAGGATAACCATGAGGCCTTTTACAGCTATGTACGTAGCCTAAAAGGTAGGACCCAAGCATGTGCAGAACTAGTGACCAACGGTATTACACACACTAACCCCACAGAGATAGCAAACCTGCAAGCAGATACATTTGGCAAACATTTCACTCCCTTGTCCCCCTCCTAACTTACTACAAACCTTCCCCAAAACTTCGCCCCACCATACATATCTGAAGAGCAGGTCCACAAAGCCTTGACCAAGTCATAACCATTAAGTGCCCTTTTCAATCATAGCTTAACCACGGCTTTCTTCCTGCAGAATGGAGAACAGCAACAGTTATACCCCTCCACAAAGGTGGCCTATCGACAGACCTGAGGAATTACAGACCCATAAGCCTGATCAGCCTCATCTCTAAGGCCATGAAATGTATCATTAAAGCCAATCATAAATAAAGACATAGGCAACCTCTAAACCCTGGATACTACTAAATTTGTCTTTGTCAAGGGCAGATCCTGCCTGTTAAATCTGGTGGACTTCTTTGAAAATGTGACTAGGGCCATTGATGAGGGCAAATCTGTGCACCCAGCATACATTGATTTGGTAAAGGCTTTTGACATAATTCCACATTCAGGCATAACCGATAAACTTAACAAACTGAATGTAAACCCCTTTGTTTTAAGATGGGTTGCCAACTGGCTCACAAACCAGACACACACACTATCAAAGTGGGGGACTTCACAGCAGACCTGTTGCCACCCGGGTGCCACAGGGGTCAGTGCTAGGCCCACTTCTTATTGGTATATACTTCTCAGACGTTCGGGTCAAAACTAAGGGATTTGTGGCTGAGCAAGTTTGCAAATGACTAACATCCCCAAATGATGTCAGTATACTCCAGAAGGGTCTCACGCAGACCAACTGGTGTACTAGTCACAGTCTCAAACTGAATGCAAAGAAATGCATCATCATTCCCTTCAGCATCAAACAATGTCCCTTCACACTATCAAATCAACAACAATACCCCAAGTACCCACAAAGTGGCAAGAGACCTGGGATTACAAGTTGATTGCAACCTTAACTTCAACCAACATGTGCCTACTGTAGTAAGGAAGGCTGTCTATGTAGCACACTTGATTAGTAAAAGCATCACCTCAAGAGCAAAAGATGTTATAACCCCTCTATACTTGGCACTAATCCAGCCCATAATTGAGTGTAATGCCCCATTCGGCATGTACAGTACAAAGCACTTGCAACAACTGGATATGCCTTAAAGGTTCCTAACAAAGAAGATCAAGGGGCTTCAGCATGTGTCTTACACAGACTGACTAAAGTCCTTGTCACTATATTCCATGTCATATAGATTTCTTAGGGGAGACTTATACCTGGCCTACAGAGAAATCCAAGACCCAAACCTAATGAACTTGCTGCATATCAGTAAATCAAATGGGACTAGGGCTACCCATTCCAGGGACCTAAATATGGCCTGTGACTTAAATGGGTCATACTGGAGGGTCAGAGTTATCTCCCAGCAATTGCCTCGTCTTTGGAACAGGCTATCATGTGAAACAGAGGACCTCTATTACACTGTTCAAGAGGAACCTGGACGAGTGGATGGGGCACCATAAATTCTTACTGGGGATAGTGCCCACAACCCTCCTGGACATGGGCAGTCATCACTAAATGCAATCTTGGGTATTAACTAGCATTTTCATGGTATTACATTGCGATGAAACAGCTAGGCTTAAAATGACCTCTGGGTCAATAGCCTAGTAATCTCCTATGATCTTATGAAATGCTGCAAATCAAACATTTATGCTGAGTATAAATTCTCTGTGTTGCACATAAAAGCATTTTACAGATATTCACACATTTTGATTTTGCTATTTATGATAGTTTTTTTCTCATTGTTTTCTACTGAAGTCTTTTCCTGTAAACATTTAAAAAATACAGTTGTTACAAAATGTACAAATCTAATGGATTTTTGACAGAGTTGAAGCTTTCTTTTGCCTAAAAGTTTCTGGTTTCATGCTTTTCTTTTGGCTTATTTTGAATGCGCTTATTTGACCAGCAGCTGCTCACTTGGTCTACTCCTATAACCCTGTTTTGCCATAATAACTAGATATTATTGCCCCATGGCTGGGAACATATTCGCTGTCAATTTGGGAAGGGGAAATGGATAGGGGCAGAATATCCAGCAGCATTACATGCTCTCTACAGCATGCCAGGGAATTTTTTGTATACCCTAAATGAGCAGTGCTATGACATCACATGCATCATCACATATAACATTATTTGGCACTGCTCCCCCTCAGTGTAATAATGCTAATGGATATCTGCTTCATGCTTACAGCACAGTTCTCATCACAAGGGAAATGTCCGATCATGGACAAGAGCCCCACTCCCTTCCCAGAGTGAGTGGGCAAGCTGGCAAAAAGCTGCTCCTTCCTTCCTAAGCCCCACCCCCAGCCACTGACTGAGCTTGGATCAGTTGCATTGTATTCAGGGCTGGAGCTAAGGGTCTAATTTTAATTTTAATTTTACATAGATTTCAGGCAGTGTACTAACAGCCTCATTCTCACAGAAAACACATTTTCTTATTTTTAAGGTCTTAAATATCTGCAAGAAGTGTAAATCCAAAATACTGAGGTTAAACTCTTTACACATCTGAAAGAAATATAAGTAAATTCTGAAAATCTAGAATATCGAAGTTAATCATATGCACATAACTATAACTAGATATATAATGATTACGAATATCTACCCATGAAGGCCTAAGGCCTTATCTCTAATTACGGAAGCCATAAATTCATTATAAACAGAATCCTGCAGATATCAGACATACATGCCTTCATATAACTATAACAAATTACATATGCATATTCACCATAGCACAAAAGCAAGCAGAATCCATAATAACAAAATATTTAAGGTTAAAACTGAATAAGGACAGACTTTAGAAGTCCATAAACTAGACACTGTGATCTGGCAACCTCTAAAACATAATTGTCTTTGATGAATCCCTTGTGCTAAAGCGGATACATATGCAAGCGGACTTTCCAAAGAATATATGACATATTATGACTATTTGGGAAATAATCAGGGATATCTCTAGCAGGTTATAAAGGATTAATAGTAATTATGATATATTCATTGTTCAGAGGTTCTCTCCTCTGAATATGCAACATGATATGGTGGCTCTATCAAACATTTAACTAAGTCTGAAAAAACATATTGGCTTGACTTTCATCAGCTTGTTTGGAATATGCATATCAAGAAAGAACTTGGGCTTTGAGGCACAGGTTAAGCACATGGCATAATAGACAAGGTATTCAGTACCTATTGACTCAGGCTGAAGTGCGTAACAAGCTGGAATGCTTTTCACCTGATAGGCTTTACTACTCTCCCTGGGGAGTATAAGTACTGAAAATGAAGCTGCCCAAACCCCGAAGTGTCTTTTTTGACATCTTTTGAATTTCAAGACAAATAAATTGAAAAAAACACAACACAAAAAAGCAGAGATGAAGTAGGCTTTGGTAAAAGCCAGAAGTCTCAACAATAAAAACAAGTGATTTGGAAACTTCTCTCTGTTTGGATGATGTTGTCATTTTTACTATTATTTTAACCTGATTAAAGATCTGAAATGCATATCACAGTTTCCAGGGTATGCTTCATTTTAGTGCTGCAAATCGGATGGGACAGGAGCTTTTGTTGCAATATTTGTAGAAGAACACCTGAAAGTTAGACACCAAGAAAACACCTTAAGACTAGAAATTGCTCATAAGGTTATAGGAATCTACCGTGTACCATCTATGTCCCAACAGATTGTGAGGACTTCCTGACTAAATTCTTAAGATGTCAGAATCAATGAAAATACAATTTTTATGGAATATTTTAATTATCCATACAACAAAATGGTAAACTAGTCTGCATCAAATGCATCTGTCCAGATATTAATTAGTTGTGTTAATCAAAGTATTTTGGAAAAGTACAAAATCTATCTTATGTTAATACCTTAAGATACCATACTTATGAACCTAGAATATTTCTGCTCTCCATTTGTGTTTATTCCTTCTGCAGCCAACAAAGACCATACTATCATTATCTGCAACATAAACATCAAACTCATTTATAAATAAATCATCCTTCTTAGACATTCCTGTGGAAACTATGATGTAGTAAATAATATACTTATGAATACAAACTGGGATGCTGTTGAACCACATAAATGTGCTCATAAGACTATCAACAAGCTGTAGTATATTTTAACACCTGCATTCATGAATAAGAACCAGTGAGTCATAAATATACATGAAATTTAACACAAAATGATAAAATATACAACAGGAAAAAGAAGTGCTGCTTAGCTTTCAAAAACTATTTGCAAAAACAAGTCTAGTTTAAATAAAATACAGAAAACATGTACTTGTCATACTGTGAAAAGAATGAACCAAGGATAGAACCTTTCACTACCTTTTTATTTATGAAGTGTAAGAGTGTTCTAATGGCCTCTCACCTAACACCATGCAGTGGTCAAAGGTAGTATCCTAAACATATTGTATATGCTGCATTCTTAAAGGGTTTTATTTTGAGATAATGCTATGACCCAACTTCTTATTGTCAGACCCCACAAATCTCTCCTTATACCACCCTAGTATCCCCAGTATCATATTCCTGTTCATAATAGGAGATAGATTGGCTTCAAGAAGCCTAAGGATCTCTGGTGGGTCCATCACAAGCTATCAATGAATAAACTGACAAATCTTCTCAGCAAAACAACCTTACCAATCCACAGCTTGTTTTAACAGGGAAGTTTTATATTTTAAGAAGTGCTTTTGCAAGAGGATACACCTGTCCACTTCCTACTCCCCACTAATGCAATTTAAACAGCCTTGGAGAAGGATAAATTCCCCCACAAAGCACTTTTTTGTTTACATTGTAATAGTCCATATTTTGATGAATTGCCAATGTGATTAGTTCATTTTTGTGATGGTTGACTTAGTTCCTCTGCTAATTGATGTCACAAACCTGCCTTTGAACATAAGCCATGTATCTACTGCAAATTGTCTAATGAAAATGTAGTCAGTCATCTAAATACAAAATGGAATTTCTTGGCTGGGACTTTCCCCACCATAGCCATCTCAGATCCTAGTTGTTTGTGAAATCCTATAACAGCCTATAAATGTACTATTTAATTTTATGCCTTCTATCATGCTTTATTATTTTTAACATCTGCTCTTTTTTTTTCTGGGGGCAGTGTTACTGTAAACCAGCTACCAGGGTTTGTCCCACCACTGTTGCAACTAATAAGTCATAAACGTTTGTACAGACAATTAAAATAAATAATATGTAAGTGGTAATAACTTTAGAAGCTCATTAGTGAGTTGATGTTTTAAGATTTTATTTTCCTTGGAAATGACTCTGCAACACTGCTGTATGAATGCTTAACCTTGGTTGACTGTATTAAGTATCATCTTTATGTCAGTGGTCAGAGCTGTGAAGAAAGAAGACAGCACCATGTGGGAGGAGTAGGAAGATATACTCATGGATGATGGTACAAAGAGACAGAGAGACAAATAAGCAAAATATACACTTGTATATAAAATGAGGCTGTCCTGTATGGGGGAAGCATATTTCCTATGTGGTACAGTGATCACAAAGTTGCTTATATTCACAAAGTAAAGGGGTGCAGCCCAGCAGACAATATATTTTCTAAAAGGGGTGCTCAGTGTATTACTTCCCAAAGGAAACAGACTTTGAAAGGTATGTTAAAATACCATTTACCATTATTTGTTTCATGAATGACATTTAGTTTGCTGTCTTCTGCAGTGCTACCCTACATTTACAGCAGAGCTGATCTCCAGCCAAACAATAGGAAAGAGACGGAACATGTCTAAACTAAAATGGGAAGGAAGTGTGGAATTCTCTAAAGGAGATTTTAAGAGAAAAAGTTATAAAGCTAATAACAAAAGAGCATGTCATGTGAATCCTGCATCTTTCCGATATAAACTGCTTTTGCATACTCACACTTGTCTTCTGCATTTTCATTGGGGTTTTAACTAATACTCCCTTACGGTTAAGTACTGTATTCTGAACTGACACTTTTGTTTTGGTCCTTTACTTGGCAAGCTATATATATATATATATATATATTTTTTTTATTTTAGTCCTCAAATTTTTCTCCTGACGGGGGTGGTGAGGGTGGTGTTGGCTACAACTGGGGAATTGCCCAGCATACCAACTGACCTATCTACAGCTCTGAGTTTATGTGATCAGGAAAATAAATATATGAAGATGCAGAAATGAAAACTTTACCATTTTACTGCATTCCAAATAATGTCTTACAATGCAGTATGAGAATGTGTGTGTGTGTGTGTGTGTGTGTGTGTGTGTGTGTGTGTGTGTGTGTGTGTGTGTGTGTGTGAATTTTTAAGGGTGGCAGTCACTTTTCAGGATGCAAAACAGGATGTTTTCCAGCCCCAGCACATGAAGATGTTTCATGCCTGGGTTGCTGGAAAGGAATACCCACAGTTTCATCATCAGTTTCAGTGGTGAATACTGCATTGCATAAAAGAAAACTATAACTTGAACTGCAGTTGCTTTCAACAGTTACTATTTTAGTTCTCCACAACGCTATGATCACAATTTTCTAAGTCTACATGACCAGTTTCTTGAAATGTATAAAAATGAATTTAACAAGCAATTCCAGGTGTATCTCAGGTTAGATGACTGTCACATGATAAGCATACATGCTTGTCATTAGCAGTGTGTTCCACAATTTGTCTTTTCTACATGGCATGGAAAACAATCTACTTGAGCATTCCTTACTGTTATACCTTCATAGGTTTATAGTTTCATACTAAGCAGCCTAGACAACCACTGTATATCAGTTACCCCAGGTAAAAAAATATTATTTCCACCTACCTTAGACTTGAATTTCTGGTCCCCTATCTAATTGTTAAGCCAGTTCTGAAGCTAGGCTGTTATTTTTTTTAACATACACAGGATGTTTATTGTGAAGGTTGGGAGTGTGCTAGGTTATGAATTTGCCTAGCCAGCTGGTGTTGATGATATAATGATGAAGGTTGATGTCTTTGGTGTGAATGGTAAACAGACCGTTGTTTAAATTGGAACAGATCGATTGTGACTTTTAGTGCTTAAAATGCTAAACAAATATCACCTCTTAGGAGTCTATATGAGACTGACTAGAGGGATAGGACTTTTAAGTCTTTTTAAGGTAATTTAGATTGTGTAGTCCAGAAATCTTCTGTCAGAAATTTCCAATGTTCTCGCCAAGCTTGCACCACCTTTCCTGACATTGCCTCAGAGCATTTGATCATTTCGATTGATTGCACTGATAATTATCCTGAGTCTTGATTTTAACCAGATTTCCACATTTATGCAGGCGATCCATTCCAGACATTACACCCCCTGGTCATTTTTAGTTCTACCTTCAACTGCAGCTCAGTAATTACTGGGTATTGGCACTTTGTATATATTGTGTATATAGTTTGTTTATGATAATAGTCTCAATAGATACCTTTTCTTTTTTTTGTCTCGTTTTAATGCTCTAATGCTTATGTATCTCTGATATTGTGTAACTACTGACATTTGTTGTGACATACAAAACTGTAATAAAGAATTAAAAAAAAAAAATAATAAAATAAACTTTCATTTAACATTTTCATGACCAAAACCATGTTTTTTAACACAAGTGCCTTCCCTACAGAACTTCCGTCCTACTTGGCTGTCAGATCAGTTTTTTCCAGTTAACAGAGACCCGAGACCCCCCCCTCCCATTATCCCATCAAATACTTTAACATGTGGTTCATATCTTGTCTTACATTTTTCTGTTACTTTAATATGATAGCTAAAAATGTCTTTACCATAGTAGACCTGCTTGGAAACCATAACTTTTTAGATGATAAATGAAATATGCCTTACCACTGCTTATTGCCTCTTCAACCTCCTTCAGCTGCAGCAGACTTGAAAATTTCATCCGTAAAATTTGTAATTTTGGACTTGCCTTTCATGCCTAGGAATAGTACTGCATTGCCTTGTAGTGCACCTATTGGCTATTCCTGGTCTCTTACTGTTCTTACTGTATCTGTACCATAATCTTCAGTTAGCAGACCTCAGCTAATGCCTTCCTCATGCTCACCGACTCTCTTTATTATTCCAGAAGCCTTCATTTGTCACTCTCTTTCCAACATGATTATTCCCACCCCAAACTGTTACCACAAGCAAGACTTTCTGTCTCTTAAGCAGCTGGTTATGGAATGATCTGTGTCTCCCATATAAATATTCAGTGGGCTTCCCTCTGAAATAAAGTGCCATCTGTTTAGGAAAAATTAGAATGTTGCATTTCTTGTAAGAATTAACATTGGAGGCAATCATTATGCCCGTGGACTTATTATCTCAGTTTACTAATGATTTCAGACAATGACAATTCAAACATGTAGTAATAGTCTTCTTTATTTATACTTCTTCAAAAAGCACTTAAAAATACATTGTCCTTATATTTCATTCAACAAAACAACATGATTTATCTTGACCATGCTTTTAGTTTTAATAAACAAGTTATTGAAATGTGTTCATTTAGTCCTTGCCAGCATACTGCATTTAAATATAGCTGCCAGTACAGTTCTCTTTTTTCTAGCTGTAGAGGCCTGGACCCCCCCCCCTCTAATATTACAACACACTTTTTCCAGTATTGTGAATTTAAACTCATGTCCTGAATTTTCCTGTATATGCTTAGACAGAACATTTGTTGTCTTTTTCTTTTTGATTTTATATAGATGTTCATAAATCCTATCTTTCAGTTTATACTCAGTCTTTTCTATATCATGTGTTGTTTTGCTGAAGGAAATAAAAGGATAATCTATTTTTAAATGCCTTTTGTGGGTTTAATACACAGTTTTTAAGGAATTTTTCTCACTCTTAAGTAATGTGAAGTATTTCACACTGCAAAGGTGGAATGGCTCTTTAAATCTTTGATACTTTTGAATCTGACATTGTGGCTGGCCAATTAAGTGGCTTAATGGTTGTATTTAAGGAGGGGGATGATGCAGTGGTGTAGCAGTTAGCACTGTCACTTCACAGCAAGAAGTTCTCAGGTTCGATTCTCAGCTGGGGTACCTTCTGTGGGGAGTCTGCATGTCCTCCTTGCATTCAAGTGTGTTTCCTCTGGGTGCTCCGGTTTCCTCCCACATTCCAAAGACATGCAGTAGGTGGACTGGGCACTCTAAACTGGCTCTAGGTGTGAGTGTGTGTCAGTGTGTGGTGCACCCTCTGAGGAGGGTTGGGCCTCGGGCTAGCACCCTGACCCCATAAAACCCATCCCTGCTACGGAAACAACTAGTGCTGAAGGGCGCTTGTTGCCTGATGTGCTGTATGCACGGAAGCGAATCCATGATTTAAGGGGAGACTTTTACATTTTGTACTATTTGATCGTCTTTTTATTTTAAGATGAAAGCACTTATCTCAAAAATAAAAGTTTGTAATAAAAGTTTGTAGTGGCCCCGGCACCTGAGTTGTTTACAGTGTTCTGTTTTTCATACTTTTATCAGTTTGTTTGGAGGTTGAGTTGGATTTTAATAGATTAATTTCAAAAAAGGGCAATAATATTTGTTTAGACCAAAAAATAAAATAAACAAAAAATCTAAATGCTGAAGACTATTATAAATTCAGATACTGGGGTATCTCAGATTTGCTGTAAATATCTGCACTTTCTCATCAGCTCAGATTCTTTTTGTAACTTCAGGCTCACAATTTGGTATGACATTCTGTCATAAAGTGCTTAGCTGACATTCAGCACTGTAGGTTTTCATAAGTTTTATTACCATTCATTATGTCTGTATATAAACTGACCTCTTTAGATTTTTTTAGCACCCACAGCCTTTTTATCCCTCATTTGGCTACTGTGTCTTCCATACATGTCAACCATGCCTGTACCTTCGAAATGAAATGAAACTTGACCTGTCTGTTTATGTATCACACCTGGAATCCACCTTTGACCTCTTCTTGTCGTATTTCAAAGGTACACAATCTGATTCCATGAATGACTTCTCCTTGGCATGCTTATGATGCTGATATTGCTGTAAACACTGTTCCTTTCTTACACAAATACTCAAGTTTGGTTTAATGACACCATCTGGTTTGAGAATGCTGTTAAGAAATAGTTTTCTGACTTGAGGTACAAATGGGTATGGTTCTATACCATATGAACACCACAGCTTCATCTTCCATGTCCAGCTCTGTATTCAGCACTTTTTTATTCCAGTCCTAAATGTCTCAACATACTTTTTTACTAACTTGTTCATAACTGTGTGCTCTGATGTTCTAGTGGAATGAATCATTCCAGTTTACTTGATGAAACAGCAAACTTCGCCTGATGTAAATCGAGTATCATTTTCAGTAATGATAATTTCTGGCAACTCATTTACATCAAACATTTATTTTCACCCTACTGTCTGTAGCTTGTAATGCAATTTAGGACATACAAAATATCTCTATTTACAGTATGCATCAACCACACGTATGGACATACTATTTATGAATGGACATATAGCCTTTTCCAACATTCTCCTGGAAATTTCCATAGATGCAGAGATACTTGTCTAGGCATTTTATTTTCTACCTGCCATGGTACACATTTGCTAATCAGTTCCTGTCTCTAGCCAACACACAAACATTTGAGTCAAGATTTTCATCTTTATAATTCTTGGTGTCTGTATACAGTTCACTGGTACTGCAGTTCTCAATTTTCATGAAATAATAGCAGTTTGACAAAGACCACAACATTTTTTCTACAGATCGTTCAAATCTTTTCATATAACATAATTTTGAGCTCTTATTCACTTTATGAGGCCAGCCATGCATCACAAAGGCTAACACTCAAGAAATTTCCTGATCTGCTTTTTTGTCATTCATGTTATCATTTAACACAGGAAAGTCTTGGAAAATGATGTTCTATAAATTTATCTCTGCTCTCTGTCATTACTTCTGTTACTTGCTCAAAGTTTCAGGTAATGGAGTATTGCAGAAGTCGTCATTCCCATGTTCCATGGATGTTTGATAATTAATCATGTAAACATTAGCTGAAAAAGTGATAGCTCTTTAAGGATGGGAAATCCCTTCTGCTCACCAAACAAATTTTGAAATGGTTTATAGTCTGTAACCAACTTAACCTTTCTACCTACCACAATGGTACAAATTGACTTTCTTTACTCCCAAGATTGAATCTGCAGTTTCATTTTCAATTTCTGAACATTTTTCTCTTCTGAAACAGGAGTTTAAGAAGCATAAGTAATCAGACACTCCTCACCTAAAGACACACCATGTTGAATTACCATTCCAAGACAACATGCAAACGTATCACAAGCTAATGCAAGTGATAGGATTTAGTCATAATTTACCAACACTTTATCCCATAGTAATTATTCCTTACATTTTTTTAAATGCATTCCCTTCCTGATGTTCCTATTGCCATATAACTTGTTCCTTTAGATACAACATTTATTTAGTAGCTTACTAAGCCTAAAAATACTTGTACGTCTATCTGAGAAGAGTAGGAAGAGGCACCTTATGAATAATCTTTACCTTTTCAGCTAGAGGATAAACATGCCCAGATTATTTTTTCTCACATAAAAAGAAAAACATGTAGAGCCATTCATAACAGGGAACAACACAAAATCGGCTCCAAAACACATTTAAGGTGATAAGCTCACTGACTAACAATTTTCCAAACATCTTTGACTTTCTCTAAGTTAGTGAGTAAATGTCAGAATCGGAATACTTTAGCAGATTACACGTTTTGTGCATATTTGTAATTACATATTTCTTTGAGCCTTCATTAATGATACCTTCTGATAAGCAGATGTTGGCTCACAAAGTTCCAACACTTAGGTCTTCTGCTCTTGTAAAAGATATTGTGTTAGCAGTTTGGTTGACAATCAATACACAGGCAAGCTGAACTGACCCTCTACTGACCCCCTTTATATATATATATATATATATATATATATATATATATATATATATATATATATATATATATGGGACAGTAGGGGCAGCTTGTTCACTAGGCCTCACCAAATTGATACTAATTTATTTTTTAGTATCTCCAATGTTTTAGCAATTCTCTCTTTTCCTGTAAATGGCGGGATGGCAATTGTTATAGAACTTTGAAAAAATATTTGGATTGACCAAAATGGCAGCCTTTATACCATACAGTGTGCCTAGTTTGTCTTGAAAACCTTTATCTTGCATTTCATGCACTCCCTCCAGTGACTTTAAATTATTCAGCAAACTTGGACTTTACAAACATTATCTGTTTCCAACTTAACATGAGCTTTTATAACAAGTTCCTCACACACAAAGCAGGACTGTTCACCTTTCACCACAATTACGTGTTGTACATATAATCTGACCCAGTAGAGATAAATTCTTTCCAGTATAAGCTTTAACTTTAACTGCGCTAGCTTGTAGTTATTACTTTGGGAACATTTTATGAGATATCATTACCACTGCTGCCTCATATCAATTTCTTAACTTTTTATTACTGGCACTGCTGTCCTTGCATCAATTTCCATTTCTTTTTTGTTTAACAGTGAAACACTGATGATACTGTTTCTTCATTAAAACATATTTTGATTTATTTTATTCTTAAATCGAGAGTGCATTTTTCTGTGATATGCTTTGTTCATATATTCTTTCTGATACATATGGCCTTTGGCTTCTTTAAAGGTATTCTCTTGTGGGTTGTGGTTTGCATTATTACAATGATAACAAAACCTCTTGCCATTCTGGTTTACTGTCCTAACCTCAGCATAATATGCTGTACCATGTTTTCTCAGCTGCTGTGTATCAATGTCACCCATTTTTAAGGTATCAGCCATTCCAAATGCTCATGGAAACCTTAATAAATTGGATACAGATAGTAGCTTTCTCTGGAAAGTTTCTCTACAAATATTGCAAAACTGTATAAGAGTTTTACCCAATTCATACTAGACTCATAATTCACTGAACTTTGTTTATAGTCAGTAGCGTGCTGTATCAGAATTTCATTCTCCTTTTGATTTTGCAATGATGAAAACACATTATTTCTGCTATTTTCAAAAGTTTAGGTTTCAAATGACCTTTTAATATTCACCCTCTTTTTTGTAGATTATACCCTTAGGTTTCAGTGGTTAACCAAGGTTGAAGTATACCATATGCTGTATCATACATCATACTCAGTAATGGTGCCACATGCTTACCATCACAAATATTTTAAGCAGAAAAATCTTCAACTATCTCAGTATATGCTAACCACACCTCTATAGTTGACTTAAATCCATAATTTCCCCTCCAAATTAGTCATCCCTTCTATACCATATATATTTTTATTGGGTATATGTAATATAACTGCTGGGCAAAACATTTTAAAGCTGATAGACACTCAAAGTACCAACAATCGCACATGCATGCTCCAAAACATAAACTTGAGGCATGTAACTATGCAAACAATATTTTTTGCAGGGTGGAATCCTTCCCAAGCCATCCATGCTACTGCTACTTATATTCATCGATCCTGAGTTCTCCATGCTGTTATATTAGTCTTGCTCTGTTGTTCTCTATCAGTTGGTCTATCAACCGCAGGAGTCAGCAGAGCAGCTGTTGAAAACATGCACCATGATATATTTAGAGGAACACATTTTTATTTAACTCATCATTATTTTTTCTCTTTGATATGCTGTATAACCTGGCTAGGATGAGGTGATCCCAGCCTTGTGAGTAATACTAGCGCACTAAGTTAGGAGCAATAGGAGTAAAGCAGCAGATGGTTTAATGGAAATAATGCAATGGGGGGGGCAAAAAATGCAATTTAAAAACACATGAAAAGACCTTGTGTACTCTACATGTGAAGAGACCACAGTTACTCTACATGTGAAGAGACCGTGCATGCTCTACATGTGAAGAGACCATGTGTACTCTACATGTGAAGAGACCATGGTTACTCTACATATGAAGAGACTGTGTGTACTCTTCATGTGAAGAGACCATGTGGACTCTACATGGGAAGAGACCATATGTACTCTACATGTTAAGAGACCATGGTTACTCTACATGGGAAGAGACCATGGTTACTCTACATGGGAAGAGACCATGGTTACTCTACATATGAAGAGACTGTGTGTACTCTACATGTGAAGAGACCATGTGTACTCTACATGTCAAGAGACCATGGTTACTCTACATATGAAGAGACTGTGTGTACTCTTCATGTGAAGAGACCATGTGGACTCTACATGGGAAGAGACTGTGTGTACTCTACATGTTAAGAGACCATGGTTACTCTACATGGGAAGAGACCATGGTTACTCTACATATGAAGAGACTGTGTGTACTCTTCATGTGAAGAGACCATGTGGACTCTACATGGGAAGAGACCGTGTGGACTCTACATGTTAAGAGACCATGGTTACTCTACATGGGAAGAGACCATGGTTACTCTACATATGAAGAGACTGTGTGTACTCTACATGTACACTTTGGGCCGGATTCACGAAGGCTTGCACGGAGTCTAAGAGTAGTGTAAGACATCATTCAGGCAATATGTCTTCCGAGCAATTCAGCAATAGCCGGCAGGTATGTGCATGAGAGCTCCTAAAACTACTCTTGCACGGACAGTGTTATGGTATACAAATTACCTCATTTGCTTCTGAAATTAATGCAAATTAGGTAAATTTGTGATCCAGGAACCACTAACCTGTCCATGGAAGAGCAGTGTTTTTTGCAGAAATGTACTCTGTTGGTAACGGAGTACCGTTCTGCAAATAGCTAAACGGAGCTATGACAGCTCCAAATAAAGGATGCATCCAGTTGAGGAAGCATGCCAATGGCCAAATATAAGGCCATTTGCATTTTTATAGGTTGAAAATTAATAAAAATTAATTTTAATTTTTTTTTCCCCGATCTCCGATGTTTAAGCATAGCGCAGCGCCGTGCAAACGTGCGGCTCTTTAAAAAACAGAAAATAATTAAAAAATAGCCAAAACTAGGCATGTTTAATAAAAAGATTATTCTGCCATGCAGGTGAGTGGCAGGCTGAAGACAACATGGCTACTGAGTAGTGGTTGCTAAGGGGAGAAGCTCAGTTTGAAAGATGTAACCAAGCATTAGTAGGCAATCCTATGCAAATGAGGATAAGGGTAGTGAATCCCAATTTTCCCTGGTATGTCAGCCATGTCCCTAGAGTGTAAGTGTAGGAGTGGGGGGGGTAGTAGAGTAGAAGATAGGTGACATCATGAGGGAGTATGTCTGAAAGACTGTAAGCTTATTGGAGCAGAGTGGCTTGTGTTTGCCATGAGTTGCTCAGGATTGCAAGAGGTGTGTCTACAGTTGTCCTAGCTGAAACCCAGAAACCGAAGGTGTACTCCGTGGATATATCTGAAATTTCTTGCAAACGTGCTTACACCATGTGCGCGTGTGTGCGCTTGTTTGCGCGGTGCTGCCCCTTGTGGAAACGGAAAGGGAAAAGAAGTAGTAGGAAGTTAACCAAGGAGAACTAGCAGAGCTGCCAGGTGAAATATATCACAATCAGCCAATTACACAGGCAGTAGACTAGACTAGCCCAGCCCAGCACTTTAAACTCTGCAAACACCATTCCCCATGTTTTTTTCTCAAGAACTCTGCAACAATGCAGTATACAAAGAGTGAAAACTTAAAAAGCTTAAGTCAGACAAAATGTTAGAGGCTGCTATTGCTATCATAAGCCAACATGTGCAAGATGCTGAGGGTGGTGATATTGCAAATGCTACTGAGCAACCCACAGTGAGAAGACAGAGAAGAGTGTACAGACCCAGGGTAACCTACCAGAGGCTACATGAGCTGGAGATAGTGGAGCACTATAGAGTGGACAGAGACCTCCTGCAGCAAATTGTTGAGCTGTGTCGGCCATGCCTCACACACAGAACCAACACAGGGGAACCCATCCCAGTGGATACCAAGGTATGTGTTGGCCTACGAATACTAGCTACAGGTACCTTCTAGAGACCAACTGGTGATATGATGGGGGTTTCACAGGCATCAGCATCTAGGGTACTGCACCAGTTCCTGGATGCCATGTCAGCACATGTTGGTGAGCATGTATATTTCCCCAATTCCCGTGAGGCATTGGCCAGCAATATGCATCTTTTCCACCAAATAGCAGAATATCCTGAGGTAGTGGGTGCAATAGACTGCACGCACATACACATCAAAGCACCAGCCAGTGAGCAGGGTAGGGTCTACATCAACCACAATGGCTTCCCCTCCATCAACTGCCAGGTCATGTGCGATGCCCAGGCATAATAATGAATGTGTGTGCTGGCTGCCCTGGAAGCTATCACGATTCCCACATCTGGCATCTGACGCAGCTGTACCACAGATTTGCCAATGGGGACATCCCTGACGGTCACCTAGTGGGGGATGCTGGTTACGCACTGGAGCCATGGCTGATAACACCCATCAGAAATGCACACACACCCGAACAAGAACTCCATAATGAGGCACATGCACAAACAAGAAACATAATCGAGCGTGTGTTTGGGATGCTCAAGTCACAGTTCTGGTGCCTGGACACATCTGGTGGAGCCTTGCAGTACTCACCAACTACATGTACCCAAATTGTCATGGTATGTGCCATGCTACACAGTATGATCCTGCGAAAACAGCTGCAGCAGGAACAGCATGGGGCAGGGCCAAACAGCCCTCCACCATTGCCAAGGCCTGCACAGGCACCGCGTGACTCAGAGGAGGAACAACCAGGGCCTGCCCCAGTAGGCAGAAGGAGGCGTGCCCAGTATGCCTTGGCCTTGGCAAAGAGGCAACGCATAACACATACACTGACTCAGTAGGAACTCTGTAAATGACACCTCTCTTTGACTTGTACATACAATAAAAGGGATGCCTAACTTGACACTACCTGTTTTCAAACATGTATAGGGAGTGTACTATGTGCATCTGACATAGGCAGCCCTGCAGCACCACCTGAGGCATGATTGCCCTATTTTAAGCAATATAAAGCAGTGCTAAGCACATTTTACCACTGGTTAGCATATTTAAGCACAATTGCGCAGAGCTGCGCACCACGCAAACTAGCGTAACATTGGGCAACGTTGGGCAATGTTGGGCAAAGTCAGGCAAAGTCGAGCAAAGTCAGATAAACACACTCACACCTGCTTTACTGTTCCTTAACCAGTCAGGTCTGCCCAGCAGGAAAATAAAAAGCAGTGACAGGGCTCGAACTCAGGATACTGTGCATTATAGTCACAGTACTGAACCACTAAGCCATGACAGCATTTCACTGGCACAGACACAGCAGGACAATTGTAGACTAACGCAAACACAAACAAATGCTGTATCATGCCCTCTGAACTTCTCCCCAGGCCTGTGCAGACAGATAACAGCAGGCCAGGCAGTGTGATGTGGGTTGAGTAGGCTATGAAGTCATAAACTAATATACATGAAATTTGGAAGCTAAGATCTGTAGTACAGTAGTATGCCTCAAACCAGTAGGATAGGCAACAGTACAGACTGAAATGGAGTACCTGACATAGCAGTGCAGGCCTAGCAAATGTGTATAAGTGTCAGGTGAACCCTTTATCCTATGTACACCCACAGTAACAATCAGGTGTGCCCCCCGGGTAGAAATGTACAAATAGCTGTCCCCCCTGTATGTAGAAATGTTGATAAGTCTATGCAAAGTGACTCATGGAAGCCCTGCGGGCACAGCGTGCTTCCTGTCGATGCACAACACAAAGGTGAGCCCTGAAGTTAAAACCAACTTGATTTTTCACACACATATAGTATATATGTCCATACTGGGCATGCTCACACACACAAACAAATTTAGCAAATTTCAGTCAGCAACATGCTGAAAGGTCATACTGGGCATGCTCACACACTTAGGCCATGTCTGAATATAGCAGTGGGCCACACATATCTGGCAGTTGCAGTTCTTACCCCAGAAACTTGTCACTATTCACCAATCCTGCCTTGAGCACACAGTTACATGAAAACAGACCCATATAATATATTCAACTCCTGTCATAATCAAACTATGTACTACAAGTACTTAAGTTGTTCAAAGAAAGTGAAAATTCCAAGAAGATCAATAAATCTCCGATCAGTATCATCAATAAACAATGAGCACTCCTAACATTATCCAATCCATGTTCTGGCAAAAATATTGTCAGAGTCCATAGAGAACCATGAAGCTTTATTTTGCTATGTCAGAAATATCAATGTAAACTCATATATGTTCTGAGTCAGTGCAAACTATAAATGAATAAATTTACACGACTGACATTGCCAACATCTTGTCAGACAGGTTCATACATATTTACCCCCCTCTCACTGACAAAAGGGCCCATTATCATAACTGGAGATTGTGAAAACCCAGAAATCACATATACAATGGTTAAACATCACTTTCCAAACCTAAAAACATGGCATCTATGGGATGTTCCCTAGCTGTGTCATATATGAACTCCAAAACAAACTCACCCTCTGTACAGGATATGAAACTGTTGAATGCGTTATAGCAATGTTTGGCACACTCCACAAGTACTGGTGCACAACAGACCTTGGGAACTATTGTCTTATAAGCCTATTAAGCCTGATCTGCAAGGCCATGGAGTCCATCATGATGGAACTCATAAACAGAGCTATTGGGAGCCTACAAACACCCAACCCTACCAATTTTGGTTTGGTCAGGGGCTGAGCTTGGTTCCCAAACCTGCTAGACTGTTTTCAAGGCAGTCACCCAGGACATACATCAATGAAATGAGCTACACACGTCCCACATAGACCTTGAAAAGCTCTTTTCCAACATCCCAGACACATGTCATATCCATAAAATCAACAACCTGTGCATAAATATGTATGTCATCTGATGGATTGCCAACTGGGGCACAGATAGATCACACAAGGTAAGAATTGTGGTCTCCTGTTCAAGCTGGTAACAACTGCTGTCCCCCATGTCTCAGTCCTGGGACTCCTCCTGTCTGGTGTATACTTTTCAGAAATACAGTCAAACACACGAGGGCTATGTTTAGCAAAGTTTGTGGATGACTGCAAAAAAGTTGTCATAATCAATGTTTGGGACAACAGAGACATCCTTAAAAAAGGTTTCAGTCAGACAGATGTGTTGTCAAACTTATGGCCTCGAGCCACAGTCATACAAATACCACATAGGTGCCAACACCCTAAATATGGAGGTGATAATAAGGGATCTATGGACACATGTGGATAGTCATCTCTACTTCCAAAAACACATTCACAAAATGCTGTGTGTTACCACAAACTGCCAAGGTCTTTGCATGTAGGTCACAGGAGGTTCCCTCTACTCATCAGTCATCAGGCCCGTCAGAGAGTACCACAACACACTTGCGATGAATCTGACTAGGCACCTTCAGCAGCTGGAAAGACCACTGAAGTACCTCAACAAGAGGATTACTGGCCTCAAACAGTTGCCCCATGCAACAAGACTGAATTTACCTCAATCTGTACTCTGTTGCATACTGTCTACTCAGGAGATCTCTGCCCAACAGACAGGTCCATGTCATGGCAACACTCAGATCTGCTCTGAGTTACAGCTCAATGGCACTAAATATAAAAACCCAACTGATATTGCCAACATCCTGGCAGATAGGATCAGTGCTAACTTTACCCCCCTCTCACTCATGAAAGAGCACATCTCTATAACGGAAGACTGCAAAGTTGATGTCATCACAGCTGCACAGGTAAAAAAACACTCTCCAAAGCCAGGAACACAGCATCCATGGGACCAGATAACTTCCCAGGCTGTGTTCTACACAAACTACAGAAAGAACAGGCACCACACCGATGTGCCATGTTCAGTCATCGCCTCACCTCAGGCTTTGTGCCTGTTGAGTGGCACACAGTGATGCTTATCCCACTACATAAGGGTGGAGACACCACGGACACCAGGAACTAGCGCCCCATTAGCCTGATAAGCTTACTCTGCAAGGCCATGGAATGTATCATCATACAACTTATAAAAAAAAATTGTTAATCTCCAAACTCTGGACCACAACCATGTTGGGTTTGTTTGAAGCAGTCACCAGAACTGTAGACAAGGGTAAGGTGGTTCGCACAGCCTATGTAGATCTTGCCACGGTTTTCAACACCATCCCCCACTCTGGAATTATAGATAAACCCACTAAACTAGGTATAAATTGCTATGTCACAGGATGGGTTGCCAACTGGCTCACTGACAGAACACACACTGTGAAAGTAGCAGACTCCAAGTATGACTTTGGACCAGTGACGAGTGCAGTACCACAGGGTTCAGTCCTGGGTCCTGTCCTGTTTTGTATCTACTTCCCTGAAGTAAACTTTAACATGGAAGGTCTGTGGCTAATGAAGTTTCCAGATGACTGCAAACTAGGAGCCATAACTGTAAATACTAAAGATGTGGACACATCCTACAAAAGGGCCTCACTGAGACTGATGCCTGGTGTCAAAGCCATGGCCTCAAGCTCAATGCCAAAAAGTGCATTGTTATCCCCTTTGGTAAAAACTCTGTAGCCATGACCTACAACATAGGGGGTAGTATACTTAACACTGAAAGTGTGATAAGAGACCTTGGGTCACAGGTGGACAGTGGACACACCTGTGATAATCACATCCCCACAGTAGTCAGGAAATCCTTCTACATGGCACACCTCATCACAAAAGGTGTCTCATGCAGAATAGAAGAGGACATTGTTACCCTCTACTCATCACTCACTAAACCCATAATAGTGTACAACGCCCCTTTTGCTATGTACCTCACAAGACATCTACAACAACTGGAAAGCCTGCAGAAATACCTCACAAAGAGCATTAGTGGCCTGAAATACATGCCATACACAGACCGTCTCAAAATGCTCAAGCTGTACTCTCTCGCATATCGCCTACTCAGAGGTGATCTCTGCCTAACATACAAAGCTATGTCAAACACAGAGCTGTTGGACATGCTCCACGTAAAACACTCACAATCCCTCTGATCTTCGGCCCCAAAAACCCAGAGTGAAATACAAAAGGAAGGGGTGTATCCATTTACCTTATGGATACCCACACCTTCAGGTTAGTGGCACAGCATGAGGCCTTGGAGACCATGCAGGTGCAACTAACATTGGGCAAAGCTGCTTATCAGATTGTAGCCTGCTGCAGATCACCTACCTTGTCTCAGGAACCTTACTCAGTATTCCTGAGAACAGTGGAAAATATAAAGGTCCTACCAAACACCATTATATGAGGAGATTGCAACTACCCAAACATTGAGTGAGAAAATTACTCGTGTACAACGTCCTTTGCCCAGTGTTTCCTAGAATATAAAATCTCAAATGCTGGTCACCACGCGGAATAGAGTTGACAACATATTGGACCTGATCATCACCAACATGGGGTACCAGTGTTCCACAACAGAGATAAACCCCTCACTGGTAATATCAGATCATAAAGTAATCACACTGGACATCCACATCCCCCCCTAGTCAAGGAAACCACTGTGAAGACATTTTCAAAAGCAAACTGCACACTTCCCAAGACCAAAGTGGAAAGTTCCAAAGCCCCCTTGTTATAGGATAATGCTATACAACCTGCCGAATCATTTACAAGTGCATTCTATGAGCATCTACAGGGATGCATGGATTGAGACATTCCAAATAAAACCAAGATGCACTCCTCCAAAAATAAGAAACCAATCTGGTGGTCGTTGCCCATACATAATCTATACAACAGAAGGAGGAAATGAACACATGATAGAGCAAACTTCACAAAAGGAAAGGCATCACTGATCATTATTAGGAAGAAACCATGATAGCTCATAAAATAATCCAAGGCCAGTTTCTAAAGACAAATTGCCAAGGAATGTAAGAATAACAACCATAAAGCCTTCATTAGCTATACCAAACATTTAGGTGGCAAGTCTCAAATATGTTGTCAGCTACTGCAAAATGGCAAAAAATACACTGAACCAACTGACATTGCCCACATCCTGGCAAACAAGTTTAGTGCAAACCCCCCCCCCATCACCCCTAAAAGGGCCTGTGTCCATCCCAGAAGAATGTAGAGCCCCAGACTTCATGGACATGCAGGCAAAAACAGCCCTCTCCAAAGCTAAGAACACAGCATCAATGGGACTGGATGGTGTCCCAGGCTGCGTCTTACACCAGCCCCAAAAGGAACTACACCCTCACCTACATTCACTGTCCAGACTCAACCTTACCACAGGCTATGTACCCAAAGAATGGCATACAGCAACAGTCATCCAGCTCCACAAAGGGGGTGCCACAACAGAACCTGGAAACTATTGCCCTATAGACCTACTCAGCCTGGTCTGCAAAGCTATGGAGCAAATTATCATGGAACCCATAAACAGAGACAATGGGAACCTCCAGACACTGGACTATACCCAACTTGGCTTTGTTAAAGGCCAATCCTGCCTCCTAAACCTAGTTGACTTCTTTGAAAAAGTTACCAAGGACATAGATGGATGTGAAAGTAGTCCACACAGCCCACCTGGACCTCACTAAGGCCTTTCGACACCATTCCCCACTCTGGCATCATCGACAAGCTTACCAGCTTGAACATTAACAGCTATTTCACAGGATGGGTGGCCAACTGGCTCACAGATCAAACACACATGTTCAGCGTTGCGGGTGCCATGTCTGACTCTAAACCAGTCACAAATGGCATCCCACAGGTCTTGGTCCTGGGACCCCACCTGTTCAGTAGATACTGCTCAGTGGTACAGGCAAGCACGGGTGGAGTATGGCTGAACAAGTTTGCAGATGACTGCAAACTGTGGTCCATAATAGACTCTACGGCTGACACAGACATCCTTCAGAAGGGTCTTACAGAGACAGATACCTGGTGTCAAAGCAATGCCCTCAAGCAGGATGCCAAAGAATGCATAGTCATCCCCTTCGGATAAAACAAAGTGCACACAAATTACCACATAGGTGGTAATCCAGTATGTACGGAAAATGTAATTATGGCCCTGGGGACCCAGGTAGATAGTAAACTCTCCTTTGATGATCACATTGCCAAAGTGTTTAGAAATTCCTTCTATGTAGCCCACCTAATATCACCTAATGTAACCCTCTTTGTCTAGCCTGATGATGTCACCATCCTACAAATATACCTGTGGAAAAGAGAACTCCCAGTAATGTGTATAGTGTGTCATATTAATGCGTACTCCTCTAGCATCATAAAGTAGTTAGATAGGGGTTTGAATCTTGCACTTGCCAACTGTATGAGAGTGTGTGTGTATCGCCTTGGAGAGGAGCAACCTTTTTGGAGACTACTAAAACACCTTAAAAGTGATATACTTATCTTTGTCAAGTCTGATGATGTCACCATCCTACAAATATACCTGTGGAAAGGAGATCTCCCAGTAATGTGTATAGCACATTGTGTTAATGTGTACTGCTCTAGTATCATAAAGTAGTTAGGTCAATGTGTCGTGGGTTTTGCTTTTACTACTGTATGACATATCACAATGACAACAGTATGTGCATTGCACATGTCAGGTAGCTGTGTGGCAAATACATATACGTACATGTGACCTCAATTATTTCATAGGTGGGAACCCTGCTTTCTCCATGAACACATCTATCTTTGCCAGAGTGTGCTGCCGCTTTCTAGACCTTAGGTCACATCTGTATGCTTGTGACAAGCCCAGCCACTGCAGTGATCCCTGGCCTAGGTCATCCGTGTCACACACACTCATTACGGTTTCTATTGAATAGTGTGAGTGAGGGTTTATGCCTGAGGTATATTTCAGACCTGTTCAAATGCAGCAAAGTCTGTCAATGATGGCTATTCATTATAGGTGTACAACAACCTTTGTGGATATGCATGCAGACCCATTATTGCTTATGTGATCCACTGAGGGATTTCAAAATACCTTTGGAAATGTGATTACCAAAGGAAAGATGACGTAACACTTGGCTGTATATACACATCGGTACCTGTTCAACATGTTGGGGGCTACTACCTATGTGGTACTGTGGGGATACTATGTTTTGTAAAAGTGGATGACTATGCTTTAGTTGGCTTATAGCTTTACAGCATGGGTTTGACAACAGGTATCTGTCTGTATGATACCCTTGAGGAGGATGTAAGTGTCATCTGGAGAATGCATTATAGCCCACAGTATGCATTTCCAGATGTGGACGGACATATCCCTACTGTGTTTGCTTGTACCTAAGATAGCTATATGCCAAACAGGAGTGGTCCCAGGAATGGGTGCAGGTGAATTCCACTGGTTACTGGCATAGTATAGTACCTGAAGGATCCAAATGTTACTGTGTGTCGTACTTCTGTGTGTCAGTTGTCAAGACATCATCTCACGATTGTTTATGGTTAGGCTGTTGAGGTTATGTATACTACCAGAATGCAAACCAATGACAGATAGTAACAGTATCACCCACAGCACAGTGTCAAACCATGTCATACACACATGTGTACTCAAGTTCCAAAATGGGTGTAGTACAATGCATACTGGCCACCAATAGAAACTATGGAGTGTTAACACTGTGTAATACAGGGCATGTCACCCTGCCCATGTGTCCACTATGCATGTACATGCAGACAGTGCACCTTCACCATGTTCACAAATGTACACCTGCAAATCTGTGCTGCACACATTCCACACGTACTGTCCACTCTCTAACACATGCTGCCAATACTACACACATCAGCCAAGTGGCACGTGGGTGGACAATACACTATTGGAATTAACACTGGTGTAAACAATACTACATTGACAATCATAGCTTTAATGAATCATGCCTGCTCAGCTACACCTCCAAGGATTTCATTACACTTTACTGATGACAACATGCTAACATTGCTATACTGCTATAAAGTCACCCTGTGCATCAGCACCATGTTAGCCTGTTCCTGCATCAATGTTACAGATGACAGGAGGTGGTAGAGGTTTCATCATATGCACAGGGTGTGTTGTTGGTTTGCCAGAGGCCTACATTGAGCCATACAATTGACATGTATATGTGTGTGTGTGTGTGTGTGTGTGTGTGTGTGTGTGTGTGTGTGTGTGTGTGTGTGTGTGTGTGTGAGGGCCAAGAGTACTGGTATGGGTCAATGTGGATGTAATGTGTGCAGGTATGTGTTAGCCCTAGATGTCTGGTTTATGTGTGTGTGTCTGCATGCACACAGTTCCACCATGTGGCTGCCATATATGGGGATGTGTGGGGCAGCCACAGACTGTACCTGCCAGGCTTTACAGATCACCGTCTCTGGCCACAGATACGGTACCTGTGCCTGGCAGGGGTGCTACAGACAGTATCAGGTACTAAGCCAGACTGGGTATTATCCTCAGAGGTAGACATATGTACACTGGATCCGGGTCCCTGCTGGGACTGGTCAGAGCCACATGCACGTCGTCTTCTAGGACTGTCTATGGACAGCCCACCCCAACATTACTGGGGCTGGTACTGGCACTACGGGAGCAGCTGTGACTTGATGGATGTCCACGGCGACTGCCAGCTGCTGAAGTTGCTGGCATACGTCCACGTCTCAACCATCCCGCACTGTCCTGACACATGGACATGACATTGTGGAGGACATCTAATGTCTCACCCCAACATCTATCAGTGACCTCAGTGTAATTACAGATGGCACCTGCTAGGTCAGGGATACTGCCAATTACATTGGTGTTATTTGCCCTCAGTCCCTGTCTGGTGTACTGTTCCATATGTGCCTGTGCCTCCATGACAGCCTGGAACATGCGTGAGGTTGTAAGACCTGTGGCACATCTGCGAGGGGCATGATGACCAGCAGTGCTCCGATGAGAACCCCTGGACATCTGCCTATGTGGTACCATTCCAGACATCTGGCTATGGCTGCTATGTCTGGATGCATGTGCCATAGATACCACACTGTCCTGGCCATTGCCGACTGTACACTGTCCCTCAGCTAAGGGCATTGGTTATGATGGATGTATTGGCAGTATGACTGTGTGCATGGATGAGGTGGACACTTGTGTACAGTCGATTGGTGGCCCAACAACAGACCATGGCAAACATGCCTGTGCCTCAACACACCTATCCTCATTATCACTATTTGTGTCAGTGACATCAGGTTTCCTGCTGCAGTGAACCAGCCCAACCTCAGCACCTGTGAGAGGAAGACAGGAAACGCACTTTACGACCTGTACATGATGTCAGAGCACATGCACACATGCCCACTTGAACACTTGAACACTTGAACACTTGAACACTTGAACACTTGAACACTTGAACACCTGAACACCTGCACACTTGAACACCTGAACACCTGCACACTTGAACACCTGCACACTTGAACACCTGCACACAAATACACTTCTCACTAAAGCAGACACACACACACACACACACACACACACACACACACACACACACACACACACACACACACACACACACACACACACACACACACCACTAGCAATCCAGAACATACTCAATAGAAGTTGATGGTGGGGTACAGTATCACAAGCCAAACAGTCATATCACACATGTCAGCATGCAGGACGTGTGTTGCTCAACAGCATGCAGTGCAAGTGTAGACAGTCCTTGCTACTAACAGTATACATGGCTTTGATGCATGTGTGTTGTTGTTCGGTGATTGGCCTCACCCTGGAACGCAATGTATACATGGACACAACATTGCTGTGCAAGTATTAAAAACTCTTTAATGTCCTGTGCACCATCCCTCACAGGTATACATACCATGGCTGGATGTGTATCTGTGTGTCACATAGATATCCATTTCTGATTAGAGCATCTGTGTCTTTAGCAGATAATTGTGGACACAGGTTTAGCCCATGCATGCTGTGTATACACACAGGATCAGTGGTGCATGTATACCTGTTGGAATACCATTGGTCCACATAGCCAATGTACAGTAGTTATGGTGAGTGTAGAACATGTTGTGGACATGCCAGTGCCAGCCATGACATAGCATGCTACAACACAACTGCAACATTTAACATCACACATACCCAATGTGTGTCATGTGACAAGTACACTACCACTTATGTGGTAGTTCATGGGTACCAAGTTTTTACCAAAAGGGATGACAGTGCAATTTTTGGCATTGAGCCTGAGGCCATGGCTTTGACACCAGGCATCTGTCTCACTATATATGACTCTGTCTCTCTCTCTCTATATATATATTTATATATGTATATATATATATATATATATATATATATATATATATATATATATATATATATATATATATATACACACACATATATATATATATATATATATATATATATATATATATATACATACACATCCATTGGTGTACATATACATATACATAAAGGCACATATACAGTCCACCTTTCATGGTAGGAATATCAATTATGCAAAGGATGTGAGGTATACAGTAATGTAATGATATCACACATCATCTTGTGAGAAATGCATTGAAGGTGTTCTCAGCCCATGTAGCTTTAGCAGGCCTCACTGGCTGCAACATTGCAAACTTAACAAATCACACCCACAGTGTTTAACCACTGCATGTCATATACCAGCACTGTATGCTGTCTTGTTTGCCACACACTGCAACCTACATACAAATATGCACATAACAATCTTCACCAACAAATATATGTCCACCCTTCACATACAGTTTCAGTATGTCCCTTGCTCTATGCACATGTACAGATGTTAATATATCTGACACATATATATCTCTCCGTATGTGTGTGCCATACACACACAAGGTCCACACTGTTGCAAGTCCCTGGACCTCACGGCTGACCTGCTGGGCCTTGCTGCAACATGAACAGGTGTCACATGTGAGCACACAGTAATATTAGAGGGTGTGTATATAGCTACAAATGCTAGATTAGCATACTAGCCTGGTGCAGCAGTTGGCAATGCTAAGCTACACGTTAATATGACTATCATGCATGTGTTACTCTGTCACATCCATGTTTATATAGCTGTTTGCACTACTCCCCCAAACAGCCATTGTCCACACTACTGTACAGAACACAGATAACATGGATCAGATGTTTGACATTTAATGCTGAGCTACATATGTCACAGTTATGTCCCCCTGCACACAGCTACACACTGATTTGTCCATGGCAGTAGTTATGCTGGACATCTGTGCATAGATACGTACTGCTGCCACATATGGATGTTTCAAAGTATGTAGAGTACTCTTCAAAAACATCTACTACATGCCAGTAAATACATAGCTGTTACATACCTTTCCTTTGTATGTGTTGGTATTATTAATTTCCGTGTTATTTTGCTTTTGAGTTTGCTTTTGCTTTTAATGTCTTTCTCTCTCTCTCTCTCTCTGTCTCTCTGATGTGATTGTGTGTGTGGCAGCAAGTACAGCCTACTTTTATAGGTATCTGCACATGTGCATGTGATGGCCTCTGCACCAATTGGTGGCCACCATTTGGTAAATGCATGCAGTCTGCTTTGTGGTAATTGCAGTACTCACTGTCATAGCAACCCAATGCTATAAATTGCTAAGTCAGGTAGGCATAGCCCTTTCAGCTTTCCAAAGTGGGGATCATACTTGTTTGCTGTGGACACAGTTGTTTAAGTCAGAAGGTTGGTATAGTTCTTATATCTGAAGCTAGGGGTGTAGCCAGTGATTTAAATGTTGTACTCAGACTTGAATGTTGCCACTTCCAGTACACACTTGTCAGCGTAGAATTGTACTCACCCCTGCAAATGCTAACACAAGATACATGGGAGTATGTAATTTCTTTTCTACTTATACAATTAACTGCCATACAAAAGTAGTTATTGAGGTGTATTCTTTTGGCACATGAACTGTTTGTGAACTGATATACTGTGAATATTAATGTACTCACTTCTGAACAGTTTGTGCTTTTTTAGTATTGACATTAGCACAGGCTGCTCATGAAAACTGGACAATTCCAGTACTGAGTATGCCTACCTACATCCTTGGTAGACCCTGAACACACAGGTATATTGTATATTTGGGTAGGGATGCAGACATACAGAGAGCATTATGTATTATTGTGTGAATGTTATCTTGCTGGACTTAAAGGGTTGCTGTGTACCTGTTAGTTTATCAGGGCAAGTAGTCTGTCTGCATAGCTCCCAACTGTGGACCTATCCAGATGGTAGCCAGATGTCAGCCTGTTATTTTTTGTCTGTGCAACGCACAGGTCTTTTCAGCACTGGTACAATGGCATTGTTACAGTCAGTTGCTACCAGTATATGGCTACATCCCTTGGTATTTCAGTGTTTTACTCCTACATTAAGGGTATGCTTCTGGAACTCCTTCCAAAGCTATTTGCACAGTGTGTAACAGCAGAAAAGCTGATATACCTGTGTATTTCTGCCTCTGCCAGGCCTCTCAAACACTCAGGTACATATTTGAACAGACTCAGGGAAAAGTCGGTAAAAGTGAGGTACATCTTTAAAATATTAGAGACATTAAGTTGAGACTTTGAGAGAACCAGAGCATATGGATTAATACACCTTTTCTGAAGTACAAGCAGTGTCTAACTCTTACTTATTGTCATTATTCATTAAGTGTAATTCACCACCTTTCTGCCTAACGTCAGTACTTTTCAGAGGGATTCAGAGGGACACAGCTAAAATTTGTTTCAAAATCAGGGACATCCCTGAAAATTGGTCACAGTTTAGAAGTATGGCCTCTGCCCTAATCAGATATGTTAGTGTTTGTCCTGCTATGATACTGTGTGGGGGTTGTAGAGTGCTGCTGTAACATTATTTCCTGCTAGAATGGCTGGTTCTCTTTTCACAGTCATGTAATGCAATTCCACAACAATTGCTTGTAAAGATCCACAGAACAAGATTTGTGTTACGGCATTCCTATTTTTCCTTTACATCCACTCATTCTGATGTATGATATATTTATTTCAGCACCAACTTGTTGTATGTCTACTGTGGCTTAGTGGTACTTCATGCAGTCTAGTGTGTACAAGGTCCGGAGTTCGAGACTAACAGAGGTGTTTTATTTTGCTGCTGAGCAGAACAAGGGCCCTCACATACAGAGTGACTAAGGCACTTTTAAGCAGTTGTAAACGGGTTTGCACGATGCTTATTAATGCTTAGCTAAGCGCACACAAGCGCACACTCACGCAAACCCGCTAACTACTGCTTAATAGTGCTTACTCCCGCTAACCTCCGAGCTCATTTCTTTGAATGAAAAGAAAATGGGGAGATAGGAAAGTGATGAAAAAGGGGCACAAAGAGGAAAAGACAGTAGGGAAAACAGCTCGGGATGTGCAGGATGGGTGTAGGGAAGGTCCATAGCTGCCCATTTCTTTAACAGCAATAGCTGTGCAAATGCAATAAATTTGGATGGAAATATGAAACCTTCAACCCCTGTGAGAGGGGTGAGGACAACAAAGTATGTTGTACTGCCAATTAAATATCAGTTTGTGTCCAGCGGACATGTGTGCAAAATGGGCAGCTATGTATGGGGCGTAATTTTTTTTTTTTTGGGAGCAGATTGCCCTTTTTTCTTTTTTTTCAGGTGAGAGTGGAATGTGGGGTAGGGAAAGTAGGTATATTTGGGAGGTAGGTTGGGGAGGTAAACAGACAAGACAAACAAGATGCATACAGGGGCAGAATATGACACGTGGTGGGTGAACACCATTGACAGGGAAGGATGTTTGGAAATTGCAAGCCCATGACCCCACAGATGGCAACAGTGGAATTGAGATCCCCACCCATGGGCAGTCACCACTGCACCTTCACAGCTCACAGGGTGGCTGTGCTGGGGGCTGTGTAGGAGGGGCAGGCTCACCCATGAGTCGCGCCACTCGTGCCTCAAACTGGCGTAGAGGATCAGTGACAGAACGTTCGATCTCCCTACGCACCACAGCCTGGACTGTTCGGAGGGTGATAGGTGGCACTCCTCCACCCACACTTGCACGGGGGGATGAGCCCCATCCCCTGCAGCACTTCCACCTGAAGGTGGCACAGGGCCAATGGAGGAGGAGGTCCCAGGCTGGACACCGGACCTGCTGGTGCCAGGTGCCATCGCCAGCTGAGGTGGGACAGGTGGGTCTGCTGAGACTGGCCTTCCCATACGTTCTATGTTTAGGAGGATTTAATGAAAATATGGGTTAGTAACAGTCAACAGCATTCACAATTAGTTATAACAGCATGCAGAAGTATTCCCATTAACCCAACACACCAGAGTTCCAACAGTTGAACAGCAAGCATGACACATGCATATATGGAACAACAGTGGACATTACAACAGCATGCAGGTTTAATTGATGACAACCTATGAACCTATATCCATGTTAGGCAGAGCCCCTCACTGACCCTCTTAAAGAGAAATCTTGACGAGTGGATGGGAAATCTTAGGTTTACCCCTGGGATTTCTTCTGTGTCCCTACTAGACAGAGGCACAGTAAACTAACCTTAAAAGGGCTATCTTCTGTGACCTACTATACAGAGGCACCGTCAACTAATCTAAAAGGGTGGCGAAAGCCAAACATACTCTGGCTAGGCTTATAAATGCCCTAGGGCAGATAGCCTAGTATCAACCTATGAACCTATGAACAAGCCACCAATATTGTGGTATTTGAACAGGGCACATGCATCGAAATAAATGCAGATATTTATAAACCAATAGGACATATGTCCCAACAAATGTTTTGAGATTAGACATACCCATTGAGGTGTGGAATTGCATTTTTTATGCACATACAGTAGGGTGGAGAATGATAGCTCCATTAACAACTTGTATATACTTCTAGTTTACACTACATTCCTATTAACTGCAGTTATATGTCCCCTACATGTATTATTACACTACCCAATTGTCCTTAAATCGTGAAATGGGTTTTGCTAGTTCTTTATATACATGGGCTGTATCTGACATACAAACTGTCTGGGATGCAGATGTTACTGCTACATATTTTGTGAGTTGCTCAGACACACTACTGCTGAGATGGTACACTGACAGCTCTACTTTCTTATACTTATCTAGATATGTTTAGGTGAAATTATCAGTTATATGTTAACAGCTCCCTACATTTCTGCCAGCACAATGACATTTCTGGGGAACACAATACCAAGCTACTCATGTGCCAGATTAACCTGTACATGCATGAACCAACAGTTGAGGACTGTAAATATGCTTAAAAGCTACCGGCACTACCTTCATCCACTTTATATGGGCCTACCCAACTGTGTGTTAACAGAGCTTAATACAACAGTACTATTTCTATAATGCAAGAGTACAACAACATATCAAAGAAAATGACACAGACACACTCCAGGAATTATACCTTTATTAAAGACTTAAAACGCTTTTCTAGAGGCTCTCTCATTTATTTTATATAACAGTACATGCAGAATAATTATTAGAGAATTATTATACCTTTATTTATTGTGTTAAAACACTTTTTTCAGGCTCTCTCATTTATTTTACCTAACAGTACAAGCAGAATAATTACTAACCTGCCTGGTGGTGCAGCCTTAGCAGCCTATCTGCATAGGCTTGCTGATTCGCAACACGGACTCCTGCAGCTGTGAAGTAAATGAAGTGATATTGAGACATACCTATCCATAGTATACACTAGAATAGCAATTCGTACATACTTAATTCCATGACTAATAACCCAAAGAAACGGAATAACAGTGTAAAACACAAACTGATAAACAATTGACAAAGCACTGAAAAGAGGAGAAGCCAGGCACCGGACAGCTGAAGTATAATGGCAAGGTTTATTGAAGCAACCCAACACAACGTGAAACGCTTAAACAATCACAACGCATTTTTCGTCAATGCAACAGACTTCATCAGACAAAAAAAAACAGCTTTAAAACCACATATATAAATAGTGTACCAATAATCCAAATAAGCCAATGGGTAAACATCTCATGAATAAATAATGCATCCTGAACAGAGAAAATATGTGGCTTCAAATAAAAAAAGTATAGCTTCATATAAACATGTACATAAAAAAGGGTGTAATGTTAAATATATGAATGTAAATGTATGTATAATATTTAATTTTCTCACTGGGGTTTAAAAAGAAACTGTAAATATAACCATAAAGGCAGAAAGAGTTCAAATACTTTACTATAGAAATCCTTGCAAATACTCCCATCTAGTGATCAAGGTGGAGATAGCAAGTATCCTGAAAATAACAGAAATCCTAAAATTGTCATTTCATACAAACCCATAAAAACAATAATTCAATAAAATTGTATGTATTACCTAAAATATTATAAAAAATGATCTTTAAAATGTAAAATGAAATGTTACAAATGATCAAAAAAATACTTACAATACTATTAGATAATATTTTAATATATAATATCAACATGATAAAATGTAAGTAAAAAATATAAATATATGTAACTATAAATATAACTTTTAAAATGACTTAAAAAGTCTATATAACAAGATTATTTAGATTTTCAAAATTTTTAAAAACTTTTTCTTAAAATTGAGTGGCTGGTGGACCTTCACAATCTAGCAGCCCTCATTTTTAAAACTGGCCCCATTTTTTTTTATCTTTTGTAACATTTCATTTTACATTTTAAAGATCATTTTTTATAATATTAACAGAAAGCGTTTACAAAAATGATTAAAACAATCCCACCATAAAGTGAGATATCATACTGTTATTAGCATGCCTTCTGAGCCCTACCTCATACAGTAATGGACAATGGCTAGCAAATCTGTATTGTTTAACTATGCAACTTAAGCACTTGAAATCAGTTGCTCATACCTGGAGATCTTTAGTCCAGAGTTCATCAGGGGGAGAAGATGCTAAAATCTTTAAGGGTGATGCTCTTTTTCAAATATATTCAAAATAACAAAAACACAAAAATACTGACACAGATCTAATGTTTTCTATGGGTAAGAGTAAAAATGCACACTACCCACAGCAGCAGTCAATACAATTTTCATAAATTACATCAGTGTATGAAAACAGAACAATAAGATTCATTATTGTGTCCCTTATTTGTTTTCACTTTGATCACACTCAGACATTAGATCAGTATATAAAAATGCAGAGGTATTAGGTCGGAAGCATACTGTGGGACAACAAAGGATGTCATATTAATCATTTTTAATGAGTCATCAATATGGCTTGCCAGGGAGATGAGTGCTTAAATAAAAAGGAAGAAAGTTGAAATATATTACTATGGCCATTATTTCTTTTGCTTTAATCACAGTCAGACATCCAAGTGGCAAACAAGGGTAGGAGGTATTAAGGCCAGTTGCCTACAAACAAAATGGTAACTATGCAATCATTATGAAACAGCCATGAGTATGGCTTGCCAGGGATAGGCAGTGTGTGTATGATAACAGCAAGTTGAAATACATCTCCATGTCAATAGTCATTTTCATAATGTTTACAACCAAATATCTAAAGTTCAAATAGAATGTAATATAGCTAACAGTGGGAGGTTAGGAAGAAGGAGAATATGTGAAATCAAATGGACATTACTTGATCCATGTTGTGGCTTGTCAAAGGTGTTGTATCTGTCTAAAAGTAACAATCAGAACCATGGTACTTTGGCCATTATTTATTTCATCAGTCAGATGTCAGTAGTATCCATAGCGACTGGCTGTCTTTGAGGTGGATTGGGAAGGAAAACTGTATCTTAAAGCAAATAGCAGTTACATGATCACTGTTAAATGGTCATTGATATGGTTTGATAGTGAGGAACAATGTATATATCTAAGAGCAACATGTTAAAATATATTGCTATTATCATTAATTTCACTTTTTTTCACAAACATACATTAAATGTGTCAATAACAAGTGATTATCTTTTAAAGGTTTGGTTGGAAAGACAGACTCTGTAAACAATGGACAGTTTAATGATCATTGTTGTAAATAATTTATATGGCTTGTGAGTAAGGAGTAGTATATTTGCCAGAGAGCAGCAAGTTGAAATACATCACTCAGGCCATTATTATTTCAGTTTTTATCATGGACATCAGAGGTATACTTATAAAGTGGCTATGTGTAGGTGTGGAGTGTGGATGCAGATTATATTTGAAAGTGACAGGCCACTGTTGTCTCAAGATCATTATTAAATAGTCATTGATTTGGCTTGTAAGGGACCATGTGAATGTATGTACATCTGTATGTGTGCATTTGTGGGGTCAGGGCATCTGTGTGCAAAAAAGGGTAACAGTCACAGTGTTTTGCATTTAGGGTTTTGTACTTATGGTTAACATTGCTGTTAAATGTAACAATGTTATTCCTTGTAATACAAACTACACCAATATTTATGGAATTATGTATTAAGTACTTATGCTTAACATTGCTGTTAAATGTAACCATGTTTGAATATTCTTCTCTCTTACTGTACTACTAATTCTCCTGCGGGAATCCTTGACAAAACTGTTCGTTTTTTTTCTAAATTGTTGTCATTTTTTTTCTTTTAGCTTGCATTTTGTATTATTATTATTATATGTTTCATGGATTGTCTTATGGTATGGAGCTTTTCTCCCTGCGCCACCACTGAAAACGGACAACCCTGCCCAGTCAGACTTCCCCAGTGAACAAATGTAAAATAAAAATAAATAAATAAATCCACATGTTTGAGAACAAGACTGATGTAGATGCTTCCAGTCATTTTATACAGGTAAAGTAATGCTTGCAAAGCCTCAACTCCTTGACCATACAGATAAGCCTAGTTAGTATGTCTGATCAGTAACTGAGCAAAATATAAGTCTTTTATTATCTGACTTTGTTGCACTACAGTCTTTATGTAACTTTCAAAATCCTTTGTTACAGTACTCTATGTATGCACTTGTGATAACAGTTTAGATAGCCTTAGTTATTATTATAAAATATATTTATCTGCCCCCCAAAATTAGATAGTCAAAATTGTTATTGTTGCATATACATTAAGTCCTCAGTGTGCTTTGTGAATGCTTTTTGACATTGCTGTTTATCCACTGAATGCAATTCAGGGAAATGGGGATGCTAGAGCCTACTTCAACACTTAATGGGTGCTGGGTACAAAGCCGAAAAATCTACTCTGGCTGGAGTGCCAGCTCATCACAGGCACACACACACACACACACACACACACACACACACACACACACACACGCACACGCACACGCACACGCACACGCACACACACACAGTATTCACACTTATAGACAATCTGGAGTGTGCAAATTCATTGTCAGCATACCCTTAGGATATAAGAGGAAATGAGAGTACCTGAAAAACTTCACATGAACACAATAAGGATGTGTAGGGCCTTCAGGTGGAGAACCAAGCACTGTGAGGCAGCAGCACAAACCACTGTGTCTTTTTTTTCTGCATCCACAGCTAAGTAATGTAATAGTCAAACACAGCTACTTATGACTCAATAGAAATCTAAGATGCATAATGCTTCTTACTGAGGAAACTTTGATCTTATATTAATGACTAACTCTTGTCACTTCATTATCATAGCACACAATTTATCTGGTGACACAACATCTTAAATTTTGAGTTGGACATCACTATTAAGATTAGGCATGATCATTTACAACACTTCCCACTTTGTAACACTGCTTACTAATGTTCTATATAACAACTCAGTGGGCTAATCCAAAGACCTTTCCTTGACAAGGTATTTCCTATATAATGACATCTATTTGTTAACCAGGTAAGCCCACTAAACACACAACCCCTTTTCAAGGGTGACCCGGGAACAAGGTTTGGTTAAGTGACTTGTTCAGGGTCACACAGTAGGCAAAAGAGGGCTGAGGGGCTCAAACCCTGTACTATAGGAACTAAAGCTTGCAACCTTCCCCTCTGTGACAACTGCCATTTAATTGCATAGGGATTGTGTCCTAAGGTCAGGAAAAAAAATCACTGACTGGAAAGTATCATGGAGATGTTTATATAAAGTATCAAATTGTCACAGACTTAACTCGAATAGGATGTGAACTCGAAGAGCTTGTTACTTTCTAATATATTTATTCTACAAATTGTTCAATTTGCTTATTTTATTCTCAGTTAACTAGCATGCTATCTTTGTATATTTTGGCTACCTGGTGGACTAGTTGCTCAGATATTTAACTTTTATTTACTTGTTTATTTTGCTTTTTTATATAATGGAAAATTTTAACTTAATAAATTTGGCAAAAAAGGCAGGATGTCACTGCAAAGAGAACTAGACGAGGTTGCATGATTTGCATTTGTACTGTTCAGAAGCTCAGTAAATAAACATGGATTACTGAGTGCTGTTGTAATATTTTGCTTTGCTGTTTAGTGTCATGAGAAGCAACACATAATGTATTTTGTGTCTATTTCAGTATGTCACCATTCACCATTATGCATAGGAAAGCCAGTTGCAGGCTTAGAGAACTAATGGGACAAGCCTAGAGGTTCCCATGCTTTGTGTAATTGATGTTAAGGCAGATGGGTCAGTGAAACACATTTTACTGAGTGCATCATTCATATTTTGCATTGCACTTTGTGATCATGAGAAGCAACATTTTACAGATAAGGATGGAAAACATATTTCACTAAGTGCAGATGTTACATTTTACTTTGTATTTTAGGATCACATGAAGTAGCATACAGCAAGCATTACCTGCAGCTGGTGTTGCTACACACAATTAACATTAAAGAAGAAGGGGGTGGCAAACAGAGTATATGAAGTGTACCTGTGACTTTGTTTTGCACTTCAGGATACAGGAAGCAACATATAATTTAACGGGCATTTCAGAATGCCACATCTGCCTGCCTGCATAAATGGTGAAAGTTAATAGCAGTGCCACCTATAGGCTTATAGAAGTAGTACAATGCAACCTAGAGCTGGCACTGCTATGTCTGACAGATATTAAGTAATACTATTGCAAGAAGGAGGGAGCCAATATGACTGAGTGCATTTTGACTGTTTGCTTTGTATGTTATGTATTATAGATATGGGAAGCAACATAATGCAGATGGATGATGGAAAAAAGATTTTTCAAATTTCCATCTGTGAGATTTTGCTTTGCATTTTAGCTATGCATGATTGAAATTAATGTAGATGGTATGGAAAATAGATTTTTCCAAGTACAGCTGTGACACGATCTGTTATTTTGCACTTTATTATCATGACATAGCAACATACATAATTTTACAATGACTTTAGAATATCAAAATTTGGTATTGTACTGTTGAGTATAAAATACGGGACAGAAATTGTTAGCAAGGAAGAAAATGTTGGTGACTTTGTTTTAGGCTCATTGTGCAAGGCACGCCTTTTCTTTAATGTTCATGACAATAGTTTCTTATTGAGTAGAACATCATTTTCATTTGCTTATTTGCAGATAAGCTACGTTGATATTTCCTGATTTGCATACAGGTTTGATTTGAAGTATCCAACCCTGTAGAAGCATCTTTGTGATGGAAACAAATGACTATGTAGAAGGAGGTCTATGCTATTGTTCCTGCACTGTGTGACAGCAGTATACTGTCCTATTCAGGAATCCATTGAATGCATTCCAAAGATATACCCACAGAAAAGGCCTTCAAACAGTGCATGTATCAGCCATTTATTATGATACACACAAATAACTTAAAATTAGCTACAAAATGAAGTGCAACCATATTGAAAACAAGTTGATGATGCATCAAAATATGTCAGATTTTTGGTATTTGTATTAAAAAAAATTCCACAATTTATTTTTTTCTAACATCTTTACTAATCTATCAAAATGACTAGAGGCATGTGTCATTAGGATTAGACAGTGCTCACCAATATAGTGTGAGAAAAGCTTTATATCATCCTTTTCTTCTTCCATCAGTCCATTTCAGGTTTTATTTATTGTAAAACCTTATCCACTATGTTGTTTCTGTAAATGTAGTGTGTTGCCAGTGGCAGTTGCTATAATGACAACAGCAAGGCATTATAATGACTCTCAGAAGACGCGTAGACAGTAGATGTTCTATAAAGAAGTATTGAATATATTCAAGTTCCTGGAATATCAACTGGGATTTGCAGATACTGGACTTGAATTAATTCTGTGGTATCTGCCAGCCTCTTCTTAATTAATAAAGGTGCTCTGACTTATAAAAGTATTTCAGCTTTTCCCGGTTAGGGATCATATGAAGTTTTATTACCTTTATGCTGAGGCACGAAACCAATAAATGGTATCTCTTTACTTTCTTCTGGTTCTTTCTGCTGAAGTGGGTCACATTTGTATTTGTTTTTCTTTTTTGAAAGTACAATTTGCTAAGCTAATTCCCGTGATCTGATGTAATAAAAGACTCACAATATTGCAGTCTCCATTGCTAACTATTATTGAGGGGATGATAAAGAAAGAGCAAATAAATGGAGAGTACCCTGAAGCATGCATAAGATACAGCCTTTAATTACATATCTGCATGCTTGTGTGTGTGTGTGTGTGTGTGTGTGTGTGTGTGTGTGTGTGTGTGTGTGTGTGTGTGTGTGTGTGTGTGTGTGTGTGTGTGTGTGTGGGTGGGAGGCATCGTGTGTCTGTGCGTAGAACAACTTTGCAGGTCATATTATATTTTGCTTCTAAGTTCTCATCTGAAGTATGACTGTGGATGATGCAAAAAAATATTTCCATAAATATATAAAAGTAAAAAACAAGTACATCACAAAATTACAAATTATTAAGTAGAAAACAAAAGCAACACTCGCAACCCATTCCTAAGCTAATATAGCAAATATCTCATTCAGACAGTGGTTTTTTTTCCATTCACAAAAAGGTGCCTTTTTCCTCTAACTTCAAAATCTATTACTCATTGAATAACGTTAAAAATTATAAGCTAAGCTGTAAATAATAACAAAAATTTGAAAATGAAAGAGGTACTTTGCATTCCACATATCTCACTACAACACTCCCACTACCATCCGGTTACCACAAGCGATCTTCTAGTTTATATAGGTCCTAATGCATGTACTTGATGCTCCTACATTATGCCACACTCTCTGCCACTTGTTCTAACTAGTAAATGCCCTAACTCAGCCTGATCCTGGTAATTATGTAGCTCTCTCACCACCCAGCCTAACTCTAAATGTAAATTCCTGCCTTGTCCCTAATCCTAACCATAGCACCCACTCCCACTTCCTAACCCTGAAGTCCCTGATTACACACTAAGCCTAAAGCTTCACCCACCTCATTAGTCATAAAGTCCCTGAATTTTTCCCAACCATAAGACTCCACTCTCACTCTATAAACCTTTAACTCTCTTTCTGCTCCCTAAACCTAAAGTCCCTGATATCTTGTTAACTCTAAGCTGCCATCCCACTCCCTAACACCTAAAACTCCAGTCCTAATCTATGTTCCCATACCTTCATACTCCCTACTCACAGATGCCGCACCTACCTTGCACAAAATCAGCTACTGTGCTCAGGGAAGACGTTGCATCTCCACTCTTGATGCATAGCTGTCACACCTCACCCAAACATGTAGTCGAGCATGAGTGAGGGCAGCAGCCCACGCAAGCTACAAGATGTTCAAGTCCATCTCTGCGAGATAGTAATCTTCTGATGCCAGGGATTCAGGGGCTTGTAATAAGCAGAGCCATTATATCTTGTACCCCATGCACTGCATTTTCATACTTAATATGTTTCAATTGGTTCATGTTTTTGTCTGTTTGTAATAAGGGTCAAACACATTTTAACAAAGGGTCAGTCATAAAAATGATGAGCAATGGTTTCTTTTGGTTTCTGTGTGATATAAACAGTTATACCTCTTACACCACAGCCAACTTAATTTTTCTGTTATAATCCTGAACCTCTCAGAACTAATGAAATGCCCCCATCTCTTATATAATATATTTTACATTCTAAACTTACCCTTGTAAACCTTCATGCTTCCCTTTATTTATTCTGACATCTCCCTTTCTTTTCCATTCACCACACACTTTCAAAGCTCTCACCACATCCTCTTAACTTTCAAACAGTACATCCAGATAATCTGCTTAAGCCATAAAGTTTGATATTTCCATTTTACGCACATACATAGCCCTTACATCCATATTCTCTGCTAAAGACCTAATAAACCTGCTCAAATATGACACATAAAAAAGTGGATTCAAAGGATAGAGCTCTTCTATATGCAGAACCCACTCAAATTCTTTAAATCAACACTCTTCCTCATTCTACTTTACAAAGTCCTTAAATAGTCTGTAAACCTTTTATAATTCTCTAGGTCAACTAAATTCCTCCATTACCTCCCATGGTCAATTTTATTAAAAGCTGAACAAACTCTTAATTTAATAAAAATCATACCCATCTATTTGTTCCTAACCTCTTAGTAAAAAATATCCTAGAACTAATTACACATACTGCACCCCCCTCATTCCATAGCTCTCAACTTCGTTTAGGAATCAGAGACAAAGTAAATGCTTGGTAAAGGCCTAAAATCAGGGGTTGTTTTTAAATATTACTCTAATTCACATAGTAAGTTATAGAACAATAACTTTTGCATCAATGTGCATTTTCTGAAGAATAAGAAGTTTGAAACTCTAATTTATGTCATTTTTAACTGATTGTAATTTTTAGTAATTTACCACAAAAGCAAAACTTTTACAAGAGACAGGGAAAAAATATGAGGCAGACGCAGGGCCATTCAGCAAAATCAGAGACTGTTGAGAGCCATGCTTCACCCTACAGTCGTGAAACCTACAAATCACCTTAGGCAACCACCTATTTTTAAAAGCTTCATAATTAGTTTCAGCTCCATATTTAAAAAAAAAATATGCCTCTAATTAATTATACCTTGTAGAATTCACTTATTACTTTGAAAATATGCATTAAATAGAGAAAAAAGTAGTTCCCTGGTCTAAAATATACTTAAAGCTTTCCAGTAATGATCCTTAAGTAAAAGTCATAAAATCTTACATGCTTCACAAAACAAATCATCCCACCCAGAACATTCCCATTATCTTCTTCCTTAATAACTTCTTATGTCTGCCAGTTTAATCCTTCCTACCATCCATTCCTTTGATGCACACCTACTGTCATGTCCTAAACAGCCATCTTCACTAAAGATTCTTGTGTAACATACCTAGTCTCACCACTGACATTCCAGACTCATTCCTTAATTCTTTCACCATCAATTTCTTCTTAGCAGCTATTAAGACTTCAGAACGACACAACCTTTTTATACGCTACACGCTTTGCACTTCGGCTAACACAAAGATTTTCCGGTGATTCTCCTCCCCTTGTGACTTCACGCTTTTTCTTCTCCTTTAATCACTACATCGTCTTTGCCTTTTTGGTCTTACCTTTCCTGCAGCATCCTTTTACATCTACAATAATCGTTATATTCAGTTGTACTCATTTGCATAATCACTTACTCCAACAGTACTGTAAAATCTTGCTTAGAGTCTATCCTTCATCCATAATTGTGGTCATATAATTTCCAAATAACTTTTCTGTCATGAATAAAATTAGATACATATAAATGAATCTTGGAAAAGACAGGCATTCAGTTTCCACATTTATTTTGCCAAACTTTTCATTCTATACCACATAACATATACTAACATAGCATATAATAAATGTGTTATATAAAACTTGAACAATGCTATAATAAAGAGGCTAAATTTGCAGAAAATACCCCTTCTAAAACCCACTAAAAACCTAAATTGGTTAGAACTACTCCATCAACTAACATATACACAGCTTTTTATCATATATAAAATTATCCAGCATCTATCTGCTTGTCCAGCACTAAATACCAGTCTACACAACTATGCTCCCACTCAGTCATTATGATCCAATCACCAAAAAACTGTTCTCTGTATACAAACCTATAAAATCTGCTGGGCATTGTCAACAGTAGCACCATGTTGCTAAGGCCTGGAACTCCTTACCTGTATCAGTTAGGTCAATACCCTCCCTTCAGTCCTTTAAAACCACTCTTAAAGACTTCCTAGCCAAAATTTGACTCTGTTCTTATTCAACCCCAGAATAAACTATATCCCACAATATGAACAAATACATATTCATACCCTACACCTCCATATTCTCCTTCTGTACTCACTTCCTTACTTCAATCAGTTTCTCTCCCCCTGACTGTCTATCTAAATATGCCATAACCTTGATTTTTTTATCCATTTCATACTGCAATTCCTGTTTGTATTATACTAACCTACCTTTAATTTTTCTAAACTGGCTAAAATTTTCCTAACTAGTTAATCATTGTCATATAAGTTGTGTCTATTCATAACCAATGTTTTCACATTATGCCTATTTGGTAAAATTATTTAAACTCTAGATGTTTCTATATTATTTCTGAAGATTGTAAAATTATTCTTAAAATGTTTTTATAATACTTTAGATCTTTTCTTCCTGGGCTTCTGCTGAAAACGAGCACCTACCCAGTCAGATTTTCCAGTAATCAAATGTTAATAAATAAATAAATATATAAATATTGCTGGTAACTGTGCAATTATTCAAGTACATTTTAACTGATATTTTCTTGGAAACTATGTTTGCCGTGATGTTTGTTTGACCCTGGAGCATGCTATATTAAATAAAAGGGCTTGCATTATTTTTGACTTTTTATTTCCAACTTTTTTGCAAATGATCTGAAAATTAAAATGGCCATGTATAATCATGTCACATCTCTTTATGATCAGTAAAACCATTTAAATTCAGTGATTTAAGAATATATGTATGTCTTATAAATGACTCCCTATTGAAATGTTGGCACTTGAAATGTCAAGTGCAGACAAGCCAAAAAACAAGACCAAAACACAGGAGAAGAGAGAATCTTGAAAATTGCTCTTCTAAATAAAACTTCTTTTTTGGGGAGGAGCAAGCCCCCCCCCGCACCCCTTTAACTTATATATACCAACTCTGAGAGTACCATACCTTGAAGAAAATGGATTATTCTGAGAAATGGCATCTTGGACTTGTAAGCTTGATCTTTTTTTTCCATTCTCCACTTTTAGGACTTGATTTCATGGGTCTCAACATTTCAAATGGTTACCCTTATAAATGCATAAAGTATTTTTTTTTTTAATTTTTTTAATTAGTTATCCTTTGTTGACTGGGTTAGTCCTACTAGGCTAGTATTTGCTTTTCAGGGGAGACCCAAAAGGTGGTATTTGTACTACTAGTGGAAATTTGGCCATGGCATTGGGGAACTTCACCTGCTTGTCACTGATTGCAGCGGGACCCATTTTGGGGGACCACCTCCTGTTTTTGTCCCAGGTGCAGAGGAGGCCCAGAGAACATAGAGGCAGATTGAGAGAGAATGAGATAATGGTATGGTGAAAAAATGGAGGAGAAATCAAATATCAAGACCAGAGAATGTGTGCAGAATTCTGAGGAAATATTTCAAATAAATCTGTTTGAGGGATATGAGACAGCAAATGATGGATGTATAATTACAAACCTCCAGTTGGGAGGTTTAGGGGATGATTTACTTAAAGAACTGGTGGTGCAGAGGAAGACAGAAAATGAAGGAGATGTTTCCTGAGGGACATTACAGAGAAAATACAAAAGGAAAATGCAGAGACAATCCTGAAGAATAGTGGTGAGATGGAAAAGATGCAGAGAAAGTGAAAGAAGGCAAAACTGGAGTAACAGAACAGAAGGCAGAAGAAAATAAAAAGTGGAAGCACATGGTAAGGATTCAAAGTAAAGAAGACAAATAAATGGACAGTTATGAAGTGTGGGACAATTTAATAGCTCCTTTGGGAGTAAAAGCCAATGACGTTAGAGCATTTATTCTTATTAACAAATAGACATTTTATGACATTAACAAGAATGATTGGAAAGTCCTGAGATGGTGGTACAAAATATAACAAATAAAAAAATAACCAGCAATGGAGAGAGAATATGTCCAAGCAGTTTAATAAATGAAACTGAGCTCTTTTGGCCATGTTGGCCTTCATCAGAATATGAACATACACAAAAGACTGATCACTTAAATAACATTCAATTGAACTAGTTCCTGTCACATGATTCAGTTACAATTCTCAGTCATCCTAATTCTAAAAATTACAAAAAAGCTCACAATAAATAATAAATAAATATATAAATAAATAAATACACAAAATGAAAACTAGTCTATCTGCACTTCTTGCTGTGCTGTTTTTTGATTAAAATTACTTTGTAATTTATATCACTGTTGAGCTCCTGTGTGCTGTAGGCATAAGGCAAAATGTATTTGCCATTTTAACTTTCTATTCTAATTCATTTTCTCTGTCTCCATTAAAATCATATGGGACATGATCAATGACACTAAAATATTTTTTTTCAGAGCAACACACAATAGAATGTTTTGCTATAACATTTTCCTTATTTCTTTTTTTATGGCATATTGTTGCTCATAAATTATTTTTCAGAACAGGGATTTTGGAGAGGTATAATGCATGTGGTGTAAATCTAATTATATTAGAACATACACAATTTTTTAACAAATGAAGAAAGATTAGAAACAGAGAAACTATGAGCATGAAAGATAATATGGGAAGTTAGAGATGTTCTGGAATAGCTGTAGTCTTCAGAAATACATTAAAGATATTACATGTAACTTTAGTAAAAATGGGAAGATTAACCATTGTAGATTTAAAATGGAAAGAAAAATTATATGGAATTATAACATGATATCCTTACACTAACTGTAAAGAAAGGGAAAGCTTATTTCATTTGATTTTAGACTATGTAGTGATAAATATAATTACTATAATAACAGAAGACTTTAATTGTGATTTAAGAGGCAAGTGTGAAAAGAAATGATATAAGAAAAATGTTAGAAGTTATAAGATGGGATAGTTAAAACGTTGGGACAAAAGTTCATGGACTTACAAAAGGGGTATGTATAGAACTGAAACAGATAATTTTATAGTATCAGAAGGTATAGTTATAGCAGAAGGAGCAGTAGTTGAAAAGGGATTTTCTGATCATATTGCAGTATGGCTAGAGATAAAGGAAAACAATGAATATATAAAAATAGGCAAATAAATAAAAAGGATAAATGATTAAGCATGGAATGAAGAAGGAATGAGATTAGTAATGCAGTTATAGAAAGATCGTATTACTATGAGAACATTTTATAAAAACTGTTCTGAATTGTGGATGGTATTTAAGGAAAAATATAAAAAGTTATTATTTTACAGTGGTAATATGACGTGAGAAGAGTGGAGAAAAAGTATAAAAACATATAATGATGGATTGGCATATATTGAACATAATGATAGAAAGTACTTTGACAAAGAAAAAAGAATTATATGAAAATAATCAAGAAAAAATGCAAGAATCGTTATATAAACAAAGATAAATTTTTATAAGGAAAAAGAGAAGAGATATTGAGTTCTTAAGCAGATTAGTAAATGAAGATGGTAGTGTAATGAGAGAAATAAAAAAAAATGTAAATGGAGAAATAGAAAGAACTCAGGAAAAGATTATGAATAGTGAGGTAAAATATATACAAGAAATGTTTAAAGAAAAAGGAAAGTGGTGAAAACATAGAAACTGAAAAAGAATTAACAGGAAAAGAGAATAAAGCATTGGAAAAGGAGATTTCTTTAAATGAGCTAGATAAAGTATTAGGATAAGTGAATACAGAATTGACTGCAGGACCTGATGAAACAGGGTATGAAATGTATAAAAATTTAAGAGATTAGCAAAAAAAAAAAAATTTTAAATTTTGAATGAATGGTCAAATGAAGCCTTTATGTATAAAGAATTATGTAGTAGAATACTTACATTCAAATAGATGAAGGAAGACAGAAGATAATTAAAAAATCTGGAGACAGATAGCATTAAATAATGACTATAAGATCTTTATTAAAATAATACAAAAGTGATTTGAAACTAAAATGGAAAATATTATGGAAGATATATATATATATATATATATATATATATATATATATATATATATATATATATATATATATATATATATATATATAGTATGAAGGGAAAGATTGTCAAGAAAGGGAAAGGTTGTCAAGAATTATTAATGATATTTAGAGAAGTTGTGGATGATATGTATAGAAAAGAAGAAGTGAAAATCATTATAGGAGACCTTAATAAGGCATTTGACACAATTGGACATGAAATCATATGGGTAATAATAAAATAATATAAGATAGATAGATAAATAGATAGACTAGTTCTAGGCTAACTGCCTTTGTAGGCAGTTTTAAGCCCAGCCAATCACCCTATGTGAGAATCAAACCATGTACCTTGTATTTCTAAGGTAAACACTTTAACCATTGTGCCAAACTCCAACGGAAAATATATATGCCAGTGTATAGTAATAATAAAGTAAAAATACTTGCATGATTAAGCTAAGAGGTACATATGAAGACAGGGATATCCAAATAGTTGTACACTCTTTGCATTAGTTATGAATGTGATAGTAATTGAAATAAATTAGAAAATGAAGGAGGAAGGGTATATAACACATGAACGGTTAAGAATTCCAGTCCTATAAACATATGCAGATGACATTATAGTCATTGTCAAAAACAAATTTTGGATAAAAGATGGCTTTAAATCAATTAAGGGTTTAGGTGATGTAGTAAAAATAGGGGTATACATTTTGCAATGAATAAAATTTTTGTATTAGTTATAAATATGGGAGTAAAGATGTAAGTATAATTCAATGGTAAAAAGACAATAGGAGAAATAAAACACACCTGTCATTTCTGGAGAACATATAAATTATCATTAAGAAAAAAGACTTATTTGATAAATTCAGTACTAAGGGGAAAATAGCATACATAGGAAGTATAATTATGTAATCAACAGTATTTGATAAGGAATTATTGCAGATTTTTTTTTTCATTTATATGGGGGTTCTAGATTAAATGCAATAAAAGAAGAGTGTTGTATGCAAATAAGGAAGGAAGTGGTTTAGGTTTAATTAACCCAGTGGTATATGCTGCTTCATTAAATTTGTACAAAGTGTTAAAGTGGATAAATACAAAAAAAAATGAGAGTTTAGTAGTACAATTGTTTAAATAAAAGTATGATACATTTTGGGGTACATTAAAAGAGTAAAAGAGAAAAAGAGTGTATAAACCAAGAAATAAAATGTTACCAAGACAAAATATTTTTGTGGAAAATAAGAATTGATGATATAGAAAACGATAGATAAGTATGGGATAAGAATGCAATGATAAAACATTACTAAGTAAAACCATGGGAAAATCTAAAGAATGAAAACATCAAAGCTATAAAAACAAGAAATAAATGGTGTAATCAGAAATTAGTGTAAATTTTTTTGTGGAGATTAGTAATAGGTAAATTGCCAGTAAAAGGAAATATGCCATATAAAAAGTGATATAATATGGTTACATTGCCAATAAGAAGAAACTACAGGTGTTTTTGAAATGCAAATGAGTAAAAAAGTTATTGGGAAAACTTTGTAAAGACGTTTTTTTTTCCCAAAGAGATGAAAGAAGTGGATAAACCAAACATGGATATGATTAAATATGTATATTATAATAATAGAAATAAAGAATATGTTAAAAGAATAGATAAAAAGTTAGTTTATGTTATATGGGTTGTATGGAATGAAAGTGTAAAGGACATTTTGTTTAATGGTAAGTGGATTTTAGCAATAGTATTAAGTAAAATCAGACAGTGGTTAAAGAAAAAGGAGTGAGGGGTCTAATAGGGATGAAATTTAGTATGATTTTAAAGGAAATCAAGAATATATGTAAACTGATTTGTATATCTATACATTTGCACATTTGTAAACATTTGTTAAATATGTAAATATTTTTAACTAAGAGTTGTTTTTGTATATAAATAAATAAAGGATCCCTGCTGTTTTTGATAAGTGCAGTGGGATCTTTAACATCCACCTGACTTACCACCAAATCCAGCAGATAGGCCCTCGGTTTGACATCTCATCTGAAGGATGACACACTCAGGAGTGCAGCACCCCATTATGCTGCAGTGAAGTGTTAGAAGTTGATCTGTCTGGAGTAGGAATAAAACCAACAACCTTTTGCACCAAAGGTATCCATGCTACCTGTTGCACCACTTACAATGCTTGTGAAATATTTCTGCCTTTAAAAAATAGTAATATTTTTAGGGCCCACTTAAATTTTTAATCCAGTATTCTTATGATTTTTCAAGTGCTTCACATTTGCTAAATGCTTTATATGTAAGTCTCTACCCCAAAAACAAAACCCCTGGTGATTAGACTGACAAATATAAATAAATCACTCTCTTTAAGAAATATAACCTAGTATTTGAAAAGGCAAAGCGGATTTTTCAACTTATCCCTTTCCTTAGTTTCATTCATAAACGATTCACTCAGATATAAACCCAAATCTCCTTCCCCCACAGTCAGGATATTCTTTGCCATTTTATCTACTCATGCAGAAAGCTCCATGCACAGGAAGAATGGTTAGCTACAAGTAATCCTGCAGGAAGGGAGGGTGGAAACAGATGGCATCACAGAAACAAGAACCATTGATAAGGGGGGAGTTGGACATGGAGGTGCCTGGGTATATTCTGTTCAGGAATGATGGAGAAGGTAGAGACAAAGGCTAAGAAGTAGTCTATAAAAGGAAGACATCCCATGTGAGATCTTAGAAGAGGAGGAAAACCAAAACAAACAGGAGGCAAGGGAAAAAAACAGGATCAGAACCAAGGTTAAGTACTCTGGCAATTAAGGTAATGGAAGTGAGGAAGGGCTGATGGCTAGATCTTCTTACAGACACTTTTGGTAGTGTCAGTGTCACAAAGGTAGCACATTTGCCTTTGGTGCAGAAGGCTATGGTTTCTAGTCCCACATGGGGTAGATCGATTGCTGATACTGTAGTGCAGCGTAAGGAGGGTGCTTCATTCGTGAGTTTGTCAACCTTCAGATGAGATGTTAAACTGAGGCCCCATCTGTTAAAGTTTGTGGTAGCTCAGGTTCATGTAAAACATCCCATGGCACCTAACAAAAAGAGTAGGGGAAGTTCTCCAATGCCCTGGCCAAATTTCCCTTAGTATACTACTCAGTGAACAATGGATAAATAAATAAAATAAAATAAATAATTAAAATAAATAGATCATCAGCCAATTTAGAAGAACCTTATAACTGCAGAACAATGTGATACCCTTGTACAAAGGGGTGGAGACATACGTGCATCCAGGGAGCTACAGGTCTGTTAGCTTAACAACAATAGTAAGAAAATCATGGAGAGAGTCCTGAGGGGAAGGTTGTTTTTTTTTTCCAGGGGCCAACTATTGCCTGGAGATAAACTGATAAGAGATCATGGCTACAAGGAGCTGCCAGCCAAACCTGATATAGTTTAACTCATTCCCTCCAAGGGAAATTTGCACTGTAACTTCCAATGGGCGGAGGCCAAGCTTTTACATAGAACCAAATTTGTCCTCATATAGCTGTTTACTAGGCTAATGACCACAAGGGCCGTTATAAGCCTAGCCATGCATCCCAAATCTCTGACAAGTTCTGGTACTCTTGATAAGTGTAAGCAAGGGCCTGGGAGATGAATCGTTTACAGTCTACCTGTGTCCATTAGAGACATAGATACCAAACCAGGGATGAAGTTCCTGTTCTCCATCCAAATGTCCAAATTACACTTTAATTGGGTTAGGGAGAAACTCTGCTTCATATGGAAGGGAGCCTGTTCCAGAGACAGGTTAGTCTTTGGGCTACATACCTGTCTCTCCAGCAGGATCTATTGATATCACAGGCAATGTTTAAGTCTTTAGAAGGGGTAATTATGGTGCTATTTGTTTTGTGGATATGCAGGAGGTCCATCAGAGTGGGGTCTGACAAAGTGCAGTACGCCAGGTATAGATCTCCTCTCAAAAGCCTGTAGGAGATAGAATGTAGGGATAGGGCCTTGAGGTGAGGTGATCTGCGTAGGACATGTTACTTATGCCGTGTATTCTTTTAGTGAGGAACTTCTGTGGACATTACAATTTTTGGATATTCCTTGTTAGATACATACCAAAGGGGGCGTTATACTAAACGATAGGTCTGATGAATGCCGAATACAGTGCAACAATGACTTCCTTGGATCTAGATGCCATACCTTTGTTTAGAAGTTGTGCAATATAGAACAATTTCCTCACTACTGTAGACAGATGAGGTCAAAGGCTAGATTACTGTCATGTAAGTCCCTGACTACTGGGTCATCTCTTAGGGGTGTGTTGTCAATATGATAGTTACCAGAGGTGGATAACTTCCTGAAGGATACAATTATGCATTTCTTGGCATTCAGTTTTAGTCCATGGCTCTGACACCAGTTGTATGTCTATGTCAGCCATTTCTGGAGAACATTTATGTCAGTGTGGGATTCAATGACAGCTCCTAATCTGCAATCATCTACAGATTTAGTCAGGCAGAAGTCACTGACATTGGCCTTGACTTCAGAGAGTAAATGCCAAAAAGGAGCAGTCCGAGGACTGATCCCTGAGGTGGACTCCCAATTCTAACTTACTGGGTCCAGTCTGTGAGCTAGTTGGCTATCCACCTGGTAACATAAGAGTTTGTACTTAATCTCTTGACTTTGTCAACAATGCCCGAGTGGGGTATTGTGTCAAATGCCTTGGCCAGGTTAAGGTAGGCAGTGTGTACCATTTTTCCCTCATCCATTGCTTTGGTGACCTTCTCAAAGAAGTCCAGCAGGTTGAATAGGCATGACCCGCCCTTGATGAAACCAAACTGGGTTGAGTCCAGTCTAGAGGTTTACTATATCATTATTAATCATTTAAACAAATCTTCACATCTCTGGAACCATAGGGGATAAAGAAATATAAATGTCGAGCTCTTCAGCACAAAATGTGTTTTATACTGGTAGTATTCTTTAGATTTTAGGTTTTAAACAGGATTTTATAAGTCAAGCTAAACACAGTAACTATTAAATGCATAATATTTTGTAAACAACTTACAATATCTTAGCAACCACTCAAGTTAGTCATGTACTGTCAACAGAATTTTGTTCATCCAAATGAGGGCTTTCATATGAGGCTAAGCAGTTCTTTCTGTGCAATTTGTTTGTCAATATATTTTGCGAAACATGAAATTTATGACCATATAAATAAATATTATATGAACAACAATTAATGTCTCTTTATCTATGATAGGCAGAGGTAAATTATCAATGCAGTTGTTTTTGCCATTGTATATGCTTTAAGATGAAATATTCTAATATGTTGTATGTAGCGTGGTTTTGGAATTATTAATGCAAAGAGGAGCAAGCAGTAGTTAATGCCTAGAGGCATCTTTAGGATGTAACTGCAAAAAAAGTGGAGGCGTCACTAGGGTATAAAATGACTGGGTTACATGAGAGCTTTGATGTGGGATACTTCTAGACCTAGTTTACCTAGGCTTCACCAAAGGTCCTGACTTGGTCCCACACAGATGACTGATAAGAAAACTAGAAGGTTTGGGGTAGGGTCAAGATTGAGAAACAGAATGCTAGATTACTTGAAGGTAGGATTCCGAGGATGTCAGGGGTAAGGACAGTTGTTAGTGAGTACTACAGGGTTCAGTACTGGATCTAGTAGACTTCAGTGTCTTTTTACAGGCACAGTTAAGGAAACAGAAAAGGAGCACCTTCTTTACTGATGACACAAAGAAAGGCGTAGGAGTGGAAAATAGGAGGAAGAGTCTAAAGAAAGATTTGGAAAGACTGATCAAGTGGGCAGAAAGGGGACATTTGAGGTTTAGTGCTGACAAATGCAAAGTATGGCATTTGGACAGGAACAACCCTGTGTGACGAACCAACTGGAGAGAACAAAACTGATGGCAAAAACATAACATGGTGTCACTCACCTGAAATGGACCACCAGAACCAGACTGAGAAGGCAGTGACAGCAGCTAATAGAATTCCTGGGTATATGCTCAGAGAGACAGACAATAGAAGTGAAGAGGGAAATCTTCCATTCTACTGGTTCCTAGTTAGACTGTAACTTGAGTGCTGTGTTACACTGGAGACAATATGAAGACAGCGTCACCAGGCCACTAGAAGAAGGTTGATGTAAAGTCATCAAAATGTGGCATGGGATGGAGTGAAAATGATATCATAACAGACTAGAGGAGTTACAGCTCTTCTAATCCGGAGTCTAGAAGGGGTGGGGATGACATGATAAAAATACATAGAACCATGTCATGGAGCTCAGAAGAGGCCACTTTGTACAAGAAGGTCAGATGGAAAAGAGCAGAGCACGGGCAGTAGACTTTGTGTGCATGTGTGTTGAAACACTCCTATGGTCTTTATTCTTTCTACAGCAAAGATGGTATTAGTCTTAATAGATTTCCATGATTGCTTGTGCTGACCTACAACTTCATGCCACAAAATGTTGAACTCCTATCCACAGTCAAACTGTGCTGTATTGTATGCTAGCAGGCCTCAGGGATGGAACAAGTACTGTATGTAATGTATAACTATTGAATATATGGGAATATCCCTATATCTGTGTATTAATTATTGACAGATGTGGTGTCATTACATAGTTTAGGATGGTTTTGTGAACTAGGCTCTTCATGGAAGTTCTGTTTTGCAAAGTGCATATTTTGCAAAAAAAACCCCAAAAAACTTTATATCTATATCTCTATCTATATCTATTTACGGTTTCACTTCATATTACCGAAATGCTAAAATATCGAATTTCAGCATTTTGGCAGTATAAAGCCAAAACCATTACACCGACACTTCACAATCATGAAACCAAAACATCAAACATACACAAAACAGCACACAACACACAAACCATAAAACCCACACCACAAAACAATTAAATACAACAAAATACAACACAGGCACACACCTACACTACAGAAATGTAGGGGGGCAAACCGCCCCACACCCC